>NW_028327187.1:9012500-9312500 GCF_987537825.1 Furipterus horrens
TTTTTTAGATCACACACATAGGTGAAATGATATAGTTTTTTTCTTTCTCTGACTTACTTCACTTAACATAATACCCTCCAGGATTATCCATGTTGTCGCAGATGGCAAGATTTCATTCCTTTTTATTGCTGAATAATACTCCAGTGTGTGTGTATACACACACACACACACGAGTATATCCACTTCTTCTTTATCCATTCACTTACTGATGAACACCTAGGCTTCTTCAATAACTTGGCTATTGTAACTAATGTGGCAATGAACATAGCAGTACATATATCTTTTTGAATTGATGTTTCATTTTCTTCAGATAAGCCGCCAGAAGTGGAATTGTTGGGTCCTTCTTTGTCTCCTGTTATAACCTCTGTTTTGAACTCTATTTTTCTCATATATGTATTTCTGTCCCAGCTTTTTTTCATTTCCATTTTCATGAAATATCTTTTCCATCCCTTTACTTTCAGTCTCCATGTGACTTTCAATCTGGAATCTCATGTAGGCAGTACATGAAGTAGTCTTGTATTTTATCCATTCAGCCACCCTATGTTTTTTTAATAGAACACTTAGTAATTATTGATAGGTAGGTTCTTATTATCATTTTAATTGTATTCATACTAGATTTATAAGTGGCTGGTCTACTATCTTTACTATATATGTTGGCCTTTACCAGTGAGATTTTTTTCTTTCACATATTTTCTTATTTCTAGTTTTGTCCTTTTCTTTTCTCCTTAAGGAATTCTTTTTAACATTTCTTGTAATGCCAGTTTAGTGCTCATGAACTCTCTTAGGTTTTGCTAGTCTGGAAAAATCTTGATCTCCTTCAATTCTGAACGATAACCTTGCTTGGTGTAGTATTCTTGCTTGTATTCATCATGTTGAATATATCATGCTACTCCCTTCTGACCTGCAAAGTTTCTGTTGAAAAGTCACCTGAAAAGTCTTATGGGCATACTCTTGTATGCAATTAGTTGTTTTTCTCTTGCTACTTTTAAGATTCTCTCTTCATCTTTAACTTTAAACAACTTAATTATAAAGTATCTTAGTGTGAGTCTTTTTGGGTTCATCTTGTTTGTAACTCTGTGTTTCCTGGACTTGGTTGTCTGTTTTCTTCACCAGGTTAGGGAAGTTTT
The DNA here is from genome assembly GCF_987537825.1 of Furipterus horrens. NCBI lineage: Eukaryota > Metazoa > Chordata > Mammalia > Chiroptera > Furipteridae > Furipterus > Furipterus horrens. Next base: position 9,013,628 of record NW_028327187.1, read on the forward strand.
CAGCCATTAATTCTTTAAATAGGTTTTCTGTTCCTTTATTTCTTCTCCTTCTGGGACCCCTATGATTCAAATGATAGCATGATTAATGTTATTCGAAAGGTCCCCCATGCTATTCTCACTCTTTTTAATTCTTTTTTTTTTTTTTTTGGTCTTCTATTTGGCTGATTTCCACTATCCTGTATTCCTGGTTGCTGATCCATTCTTCTGAGTTATCTGATCTGTTGTTGATTACCTCCAGTGTATTTTTAATTTCAGTTGTTATATTTTTCAGTTCTGATAGGTCCTTTCTTACAATTTTTTAAAATCTCTATTGAAGTTCTCACTGAGTTTATCCATTTGTCTGGAGAGTTGGATGAACATCTTTATAACTATTACTAGTAGACAGCTTACCTCAGTTTCATTTAGTTCTTTTTCTGCGGTTTTGTCCTGTTTTTTTTTTCCCCTTTGTTTGTAGCATATTTCTTTCATTTTAACTGTTTGCTTCTGTGCATAAGGTAGGTCAGCTAAATCTCTTGGACTTGAAAAAGTGGCCTTGTTTAGAAGTTGTCCTGTGCAGCCCAGTAGTGGGATGCCCCTTGTCCCCAGAGCCAGGTGACCCAGAGGGTGGACTAATGTGGCCTCCTGCTGTTGCTGGGCCACAACTTTTATGGGCATATGGGCAGACAAGGCTGGTCCCTGGCCTGCTGGCTATGAACCTGGCCACAGCTGTTGGGGGCTCATTGGTATGCAGGGCAAGCTTTCTATGCAGCTGACTGCAAAGCCCACCCCTGCTGTTGAAGACACACTGGTGCTGGTGCGTGAGGCCACCCACTGGGTGTGGCAGGGCCAGAGGTGCTTTGGAGGGGTGCTAGCCTGGGTGGGTCCTCAGATAAATACCAGGGTGGGGTGAACAGTGTTAGCAAGGTTAATGGATAGGTCAGAAGTGGTGCCTGCCGGACTTTCGGCCAAGATGGAGGCCTAGACAGACACACTACATCTCCCTCCACAACTAAGAAAGAATACAACTACCTCAAAACTAGAGACAACCGGAAGTTCCAGAAAATCGAGCTGCATGGAAGTCCAATAAACAAAGATATAAGGAAGAAATACTCATCCAGACAGGTAGGAGGGTTGGAGCTGGGGCAGAGAAGATGCAGTGTGGTCACGGCAGCAGCTACAGCAGCAGCAGGCCGGCAAAAAGTGGAGTCACATGTTTTATAAAGTAGAGGGGGTCACCTGAGGAGTGCTCCCAGCACCAGACCAGACTGCGCAGCTCATGGTCCAAGGGCTGGGGAAAATCAAGCCTCATTGCTTCTGACTGTGCAAACCAGTGGGGGCTGGAGCGGAGGCAGAAACTGCCAGTCTCAGCAGAGTCCACTTGTTTAAAGGGCCCCCATAGTCCTAGAATGTCCGCAGACCCACCCACTCTGGGAACCACAGCCAGGGCAACAGCTAGAGGGGCACCAGTCCCATATGGATGTGGGAGAAGTGCCTGGAAAAGGGGCGAGTGCTGAGCAACCAACAGTGTTCCCTCTCAGACCCCTCCCCAACATACAGCACCACAATGTGATGAAACCGGTCGCCCTGTACTGACGAATCCCTAAGGCTCTGCCCCTTGTAACATAATAGGAGCAACAGCTCTACCTAAGACACAGAGGCAAACAAACACAGGAGCCTGTCAAGTTGAGGAGACAAAGAAGTAAGGCCCAAAAGAGGGAACAGATCAAGGTTCCTGTGGGAGAAATAAGCGATGAGGAGATAGCCAACCTAACAGATGCAGATGTTCACAGAATTGACAGATATGCTTAAGTATGGCAAACACATAAGGGAAGAAGTGAAGGTTATGCTAAGTGAAATGAAGGAAAATCCACACAAAAACAATGGTGAAGGGAAGGAAACCAGTGTTCAAATGAGTGATTTGGAACATAAGGAATTAAAAGTCAACCAGTACGGAATGAGGAAACAAGAATTGAAAAAAATGAGGAGAGACTTAGAAACCTCTGGAACAACATTAAACATGCCAACATCCAAATCATAGGGGTGCCAGAAGGAGAAGGGAAAGAGCAAGAAATTGAAAGCTTATGTGAAAAAATAATGAAGGAAAACTGCAAATTTGGCGAAGGAAATAGATGTACAAGTCCAGGAAGTGCAGAAAGTCTCAGAGAAGCTAGATCCAAAAAGGACCACACCAAAACACATCATAATTAAAATGCCAAAGGTGAAAGATAAAGAGAGAATCTTAAAAGCAACAAGAGAAAAGCAGAGAGTTGCCTACAAAGGGGTTCCTATAAGACTATCAGCTAATTTCTCAAAAGGAAGTTTTCAGGCAAGAAGGGACTGGCAAGAAGTATTCAATGTGATGAAAAGCAAGGACCTACAACCAAGATTACTCTATCCAGCAAAGCTATCATTGACAATGGAAGAGCAGATGAAGTGCTTCCCAGACAAGGTTAAGCTAAGAGTTCATTATCACCAGGCCATTATTATATGAAATGTTAAAGGGACTTATTTAAGAAAAAGAAGATTAAAACTATGAACACTAAAATGACAACAAACTCACAATTGTCAACAACTGAATCTAAAAACTAAAAACAAAATCCAACTAAGCAGGAGGGTTATCAGCTGGGAGGGGGAAGGGGAGAAATGGGGATATGGTGCAGGGATTAAGAAGCATAATTGGTTGGTACAAAATAAACAGAGGGAAGTCAAGAGTAATATAGGGAAGGGTGAAGTCAATATATGCACGACCCATGGACATGAACTAAGGGCAGGGGAATTGCTGGAGGGAAGAGGGGTACTGGGCAGAGGGGAGCAAAGGGGAGAAAATTGGGACTACTGTAACAATATAATTATTAAAACATACTTTAAAAAATGAAGCAAAAGAAGAAGAAGAAGTGGTGCCTACCAGTGTCAGACCAGTTAGGTTAAAGAAAGGGAAGGAAATGGCATTTGCCAGCATTGCTGACTCAGGAGAAGGTTTCAACAGATCCCTGTTCCTTCAATACACACCCTAAATTAGTCAATGTATCACCTTCATGTATGACCTAGGTGCTTTTCAAACTGCTGCCTCTGTGCTAGGGCTCAAAAAGAGCATAACTTGGGTTTCCCATGGCCTGTTGGCTCTCCCAGGTGTAAGCCCCAGTGATTTTCAAAGCCAAATGTTATGGGGGCTCCTCTCCCTGGTTCAAGTCCCCCAGGATAGGGCTTGGATCTTTTGCTCTCCAGAGACAACCTCTGCAGTGGATGCCCCTCCCACTTGTCAGTCACTGCATGGGGAGTGGGTGTCGGGTAGGTCTTGACTAGACATAATCTCTACCTCCCCTGTTCCAATGTGGCTTTTTCTTTATATCTGTAGGTGTAGAAAATCTGTTGTGCTGGTCTTCAGGTCATTCTCAGAGGTAGTCATTCTATATGTAGTTGTAGTTTCGGTATCAATGAGAGGAGGTGAGATCAGGATCTTCCTACTCCGCCATCTTGAACTGAAAGACAGGAGCCTTGCTCTTGAATGTCAATTTAGCTTGTCCGTGAAAAGTTATTGCTTGTGGTTGGAGCACTGCCCCCGCAAGAAATGTGGTTTTGAGTGGGATCACGGAGAGACTCATAACTCTTTTAATGTATGTAATATTTTTCCTTGTACAGATCACTTTCATATGCACTCTATATCATTTGTTTTGTATAACTCTATGAAGTAGACGATCCCATTCTTTTTATCATTTTTTAGATAAGGAATCAAGGCTCAGACTTGCCTGAGACCAATTGGAGCTGGGATTTGACACTTTCTCTTCTCACTGCCAATCCAGTGCTCTTTAATTTTTTATCTTATGGGGCTAAGGGCAGATTATGGAAGGTACCTAAAGCCAAGAGAAGGAGTCTGGGCTTGATTCCTGCCTTCTCTTACCAGAACTCCTCATAAAGTCATAAGAAACATGAGTGATCGATCATGGATTTATAACCACTCCAAGAAGTCACCTTGTAGAGCATTACCTGAGGGTTCTTGCTGAGAGCCCATCATGATACTGAATCAACTGTCACTTTCTTTCTGGGTGGGTTGGACGAGTGGAAGAACGATCACAGTTTTGGAATCACAGGAACTCTGCTGCTTTATACATCCTTCTCACAGAAGATTTGCTTTTTGGCAGGATACAGGCTGTGTGCCTAGAGTTGTCTAGCCTGTTCCACAGGTCTAAGAGCAGTTTCCTGGGAGAAAAAGTTAATAGGAGTCAAAAATGCTTGGGACCGCTTTTCAAAGAAGAGACCCTTGGGTGATTAGACCAGAGGCTCCAGGTTGCTTGAACCATAGAGCAAGTTATCCCCATAAGATACATGACCTTTCAATAGGCCTTGAGATTGTTCCTGTCTAGGTCACTCAGGAGATAGGCATCCAGCTATTCCTTTCTGCAGGGTAGTGGATTTTTTTTTCCCCAGGGGAAACCTTCAGAATCAAAAGAGTCGAGATTGGAAAAACAGGATAGGAATGCAGACTGCCTTCTGTCTTCCTTGAGTTTTACTCAGGTGGACTCTTGATACTTCCAGCAGAAATTATAATGTGAATATAAGATTCTATACCTACCTTCCTTAGGTTGCTACTGTTTTCTTCATGCCTGCCACATTCCCTTCCAGTTATATATCAGGAGAACCAAGGTGAAAAGTGAAGTAGAAATATGCACCAAGTTACAGGGATTTAGTGAGACAGCAGGGCTGGTCTTCAGGTCTTCCTTCTTCATGCTCTGTGCTCTTTTACTGTTCTGCACTGACTCTGAAGCACAGTGTTTCAGGGCCCATCTAAGAAGAGATATTGCATTGACAAGGGCAACATTCCAGTTCATACAGACCTGTCTTCTGATCCTGCTGCTGCCACTTACTAGCTGGTAACTGAATGAGATAAGGTAGTTGCCAGTAATACAATACATATGATAAGGGGTTAATATCCAAAATTTATTTTTTAAAAATCATACAACTCAACACCAACAAAATGAACAATTCAATTTAAAAATTTTTAGAGGACGTACAAATGAACAATAGACATGTGAAAAAATACTCAACCTCAATAATCATCAGAAAAATGCAAATTAAAACAAAAACGAGATATCACCCCACACCTGTCAGAATAGCTATTATCAATATATCAATGAACAACAAGTGCTGGCGAGGATGTGGAGAAAAGAGAACCATAGTGCGCTGTTGGTGGGAATGCAGACTGGTGCAGTCACTGTGGAAAATAGTATGAAATTACATCAACAAATTAAAAGTGGAACTGCCTTATGATACAGCTATTCTACTTCTAGGGGATTCGAAGAAACCCACAACACTAATTTGAAAAATATATACATCCCTGTGTTTATTGCAGCATTATTTACAATAGCCAAGCTATGGAAGCAAATTCAGTGCCCATCAATAGACAAATGTACAAAAAAGCATTGATACAAATATACGCCATGGAATATTACTTGGCCATAAAGAAGAAGGAAATTTTACCATTTGCAACAACATGGGTAGACCTAGAGACATTATGCCAAGTGAAATAAGTCAGTCAGAGAAAGACAAATACCAGATGATTTCAGTTATCTATGGAATCTAAAGAACAGAATAAATAAACTAAATAGAAATAAACTCATAGATACAGAGAACAGACTGTTGGTTGCCAGAGGGGAAGGAGTTTAGCAGACTGGGTAAAAAAGGTGATGAGATTAGGAAGTACATATTGGTAGTCACAAAATATGCATGGGGGTGTCAAGTATACCATAGGATATAATATAGTCATTAATACTGTAATAACTCTGTATTTTGCCAGGTGGATACTAGAAATATAGGGAGGAGCACTTTGTAAAGTATATGATTGTCTAACTACTATGTTGTATACCTGAAAGTAATACACAGTAATATTGAATGTAAATTGTAATTGAAATATATAATTTAAAAAACTTAGTATGGTACCTGGCCCATAATAGAGACCAAATAAGTGTAAAATTAATATTCAATGTCATTGGTCATACTGGTGTTTGTACTTCAGATAAATGGTTAAGGATTTCTGTGCTTTAGGTCACCTTGTTTTAGGCCAAGAAACACTCTAGGACAAAATGTGAACTATAACTAGGAAAATGATCTGAGTTTGAAATTGAAATAACAATTTCATTCTTTTTCCACTCTATGCTCCCTCATTCACATGGTGATTCACTTTCAGAAGTGGAATTTAGAACTCCTCTGGAATCCTTATTCCATTGCCCATGCAACCATTCATTGGAAAACTGTGGTCTAGTAGCTAATATTTTCCTTTGGAACTAAGAGATTCCTCAAAGAAGTCAAGTACTACTAACTTGACCTTATTTCACGACAGCAATGTAACCAACTAGATTTGAGAATTCCAGTAAGTAAGGGTGTCCCATAAGTTGAATGGTACTCATACCACCATCCTTCTGTGCACACATTACACTCCTCAGTTTGCAGCAGAAAATAAAGCTGTTAGCAAATTATGTTCTATTTATACTCATAAAATCCTGTGATAAGGTAGAACAAGTAGTGGCCTATAAGCCTTAGATTTTCTCATCTGTTAAGTGAAAGTGATGATAGTACCTACCTGAAAGTACTACAAAGGTGCTTCATTATTAATAGCATACTTAAACGCTTTAACATAAGCCTATTTCATAATAGGTGGCTAATAAATGGTAGTTTTTTTTTTCCCTTCACGAACCTCAAATTCAGTGTTCTTCGGGCAAGACATGACCTCTTAAAAACTCATCCCTGAAATGAGAGGGTTGTACTGGGATGATTTTTAACAGTTCCTTCAAGCCCAGCAATTTTGGAGTCATTTGATAAAGGAAATTAAAGGAGGAAGGGAGGAAGGAAGAAAGGAAAGGAAGGAAAAGGAAATTTTTGCTGACATGGTTACTACTGACCCTCTTACATGAAATAACCTACTATAATAGATGTTTTCTGTGCCTGATCTATGCATTTTAGGTTAAGTGAAGGGAGAGGAAAGCCAAGCAGTAGCTGAATTTGTGGGATATTTTTCCCTGCTATCAAACAACCATTGCTCTTCAATTTTTTTCCTTTCCCTAACACAGACAATCCTCCTCTGTCAAAAGAATCATCCCTAAAATCCCAGTTTTTCCTATAAACTAAAGAAAGTACAGCAGTAAATGAGAGAAAACAACCAGGGGCTTGGAGAAAGAAAGGGGTGGAGTAAGGAACTGCTCATGCTCAGGCAGGGCTGCAAGCATGAGAAGTTCTCTTGTGTTGTAGAGCAACCGGGTATGTATCTCTATTTCTGCTGGTGACTCTGTATGTTTGTGGATCTCTCTGTTCCACTTGTGTATTCATTCAGTCAGTCCATTTTTATTGAGGGCCTACTGTATGTCAGGCCTGTGTTAGGAGCAAAGAGGCAAAGTATTGAATAAAATATGTTGTCAAGTGAACCTCTGTGTCTTTCTTTCAGAAGCTGTGATCCTGAGGATCTCTGTGTATTTGTGTGTGTGTGTGTGTTTCTTTGTATCTGTAACAGTTCCAGGTGCACAGGACAATGATAATTTTTCTTGTCTGGCTTCAGAGGACTTCATTTCACTTGCTGTGATTCACTTGAGGAAGAGTGGACCTTGATTTTTATACCCTGTAGGATGCCATTTTAAAACAATAGAAATCCCAAGGAGGTCTCTTTTACAGAAGTTTTACCTGTATTTGTATCATGAAAAATAACACGTTATCGGTTCAAGTATGATCCCATGCATGATTACAGGAGTCAGGAGAAGGAAGTATTACCTGAGCCCAACTCTGCTGTGTCATGCTAAAGAAGTGACAATTTCTGCCATTGATCATTTTTTCATGGGCATTCTTGGCTTTAATAAAGGTAGATAGAACATCTTACTTAAAAAAACAGTCAGTAGTCCTGATAAAGGAGATATCATCAGGCCCTGAATTGTTCATCCCTATGAAAGCCAAACATTATAGCATTGAATTAAATCAGCTTGGTTTAATAGTTAGATTCTGTGTGATCAAATTGTCTAGGGCAATTCTCTGTTCCTTCTCTCATATGGCAGGATATATCTTCATGCCCTTTTTACCTACAAATACTTACAGAGAGAGACTCTGGAAAAACACTAATGGGGTTGTCTATTCTTATATGTGTTCTCCCAGGGAAACAGAAGTACCTGTGCGCCAGCAGAAATGATTGTACCATCGATAAATTCCGAAGAAAAAATTGTCCATCTTGTCGCCTCCGTAAATGCTATGAAGCAGGGATGACTCTGGGAGGTATGATACTTTTATTTCTTTTCCTCCTCTTCCCTCTCCCTTCTCATTCTCTCGTTCTGTCTTTAAACCAGATTTTCCTCTTTGATGCTTCCAAGGAGGCCAGCCACGCTCTAGGTACAGGCTGACCCCTTCTTATTCAACATGACCATCAGCCAGCTGGTGCTTTTCTTTATTCTTAATCATGCCACATCTCACTCTGGGGCCAGGCATAAGAGCAAGAGATGTGAAGCAGGGATCGGGACCCATCAGAGGGTGAGTGAGTGTGGACTTGACTATAAAAGTTTCCCCAGGGGACATAATAGTACTGGTCTTACGTTGATAAATGGTGGCTAGAATGAGAGAACTAAGGAATCCAGAACAATCACAGGTTCAGGATGACCCAGGCACAGGCTGGCCTTGAACACCTGAGAATATCCTTCAGTTGACTGCTGCCAATATTGTAGGGTTGGCCACCTGGAAAGAGAAGCCGCTTCTCTCTGGAACCTATGACTAGGCTGCCAAGCAGAGCCAATTTCCTATCCCACATCTCCTAGCATGAGCAGGCCTTTTAATCATTTCCTTTTCTTTGAAAATCTATTGATCATTTCCAAAAGCATTTTTTGGTAGCACAGTAGCTTGACAGAGGTAAGATACAGCTCTTTCAGGGGTGACCCCATCCCACTATGAGGCTCTCTGTTCCCTCGTCTGTGTCTATCATGAGTATTGTCACCATTCCAGAAAGGCTTAGCTAACACTTAAAGCTCCCCCCAAAATTCCTAATTTCTTCATGTTTACATCAGCTTAATGCCAGAGTCCTCTCTGCTGCCTTTTCCTTCCAGAAAGATACACCTTTCATGAGAAAAGCAAGCTCATTAGTCTACTTTGATTTCAAAATGGAACTTGAGGAAAGACAAGCCTATTTCTGAATGCCTAAAACTGTATCTTCATACCTGATTACTTATTATCACCCTGGAAAACCTAATTGCCTAAAATCCTGTCCTCTCCCCTCCCCCTCTCTGGGCTAATTTAAAGCACTTGTCCATCTCTGGCTTTTTGTGATATGCTCAATACCTTGTCTGCCTATGAGCATATTTATAAAAACCAACTTGTTTTCTAACCATGTCCTGCTGTTCATGTGGATAACTGAATCCCCTCCTCCTTACAGGCCAGTAGTAGTCCTTAAACAGACCAAAGTACTACAAATAAATTGACCCAGGCTCAATCTGAGACAGTTTTAACAGAAGCATCTCAAGTAGTGTCTAGTATTCCCAGACATTGCACACAGATGCTCTATGAGTGGTTTTCCAGGCAGCCACATCAAATGAAACTCAAATATCTGAAAAAAAATTAACCTTGTTCTTGTTTGCTTGGCTCACTCCAGATAAATCACAATTGTAGTGGGGAGGAAGCAGTAAGACTAGGATGGGGAAGTGCAGAAGGAAAGTCAAAGGGATTGACAAAAGGAAGTTTTTACATACAAATGTTATGGCCACATGTGATGTTTCTGATACACTGAACTTCCAATTATTTAGCTGTCTGTGAGTTGTATTTAAGAGATGGGGGCTCGTGGTAGAGAACCCCATGGATTTCCATCAGCTGATAATGAATTGTATGCCCACTTTGACACCTGATGGCAAGCAAAGTCCTCATAACATTTGGGTCCAAATCTTAAAATTAGTTTCATGTCTCAGCCAACATCCTCCATTATAAAGCAGCCTATGACATGATTACAGTGAATCTCTTTGAAAAGGAGTTTATGTGTCACAGATAATTTTACTACTGTTTATAACAGACAGGCATAAATCTGTAAATTTTTCTGAGAGTGGTATGGTAAATTTACAAATTGACTTAATGGATAGAGTGCTCAACTTTGAATGAGCTTGGTCATCATAATAAAAAGAACCCAAAAAGTTCTGTGGTTGATTTCATTTCAATTCCATTTCTATAATATTTACTATGTTTCTGCTATGTACAAGACACCATGCTAGGCAATAGAGCTTCAGGCTGGCAAATGTCAAAAAATGTCTACAGTATCCAAGGATTCTTGATGTCATTTAAATGGCCTTGTCTTTGGAGTCAGGCAGACCTAAGTTAAAGGCCCAGCTTCATTATTTATTGCATCCTGTCTAAGCCTCAATTTATTCATCTGTAATGTTAGAAATATCACTCTCACACAGCTATACTGGGGATCAGGTGACATGATAAATGTGAACATCTTTGGTAAATGACAAAGTACTAGACAAATGTGAGGGTTTATTATGATAATGAGTTTACTAGTAATTTATCTGGTAGGGATGCTCACAGCGCTTCCCAGTTGGCTTTTACTCTGAGTTACTTGGCATGTCCTATGATATGTAATAGATCTAACAGGTGGAGCATCACCAAAAATCACTCTTCAAAACAAAAGTACCATCAAGATTTTTTGGAGATGACTCTAGTAATTAAGAGAATCAAATATGATGTCTGTCCAGAAGATATCCAGCCATGTAATATGAAAAATATTTATTGAAGAATATACAAGAAACATGGTACATAGGACAATAGCACCTTAGTCTCCTTCAAAGTAGGCATTTTGGGATCTCACACTGTTCTCCCAATCATCATCAGCTGCCCCATCATATTTTCCTGAATCTCATCGATGTTCTGAAATCTCTTCCCTTTCAAAGGTGAGCTTGGTTTGGGGAAAAAACAAGCCACAGGGCGCCAAATCTGGGCTGTAGAGGGCCTGAGTTACCTGGGTGATTTGATGTTTCACAAAAAGACTGCATGAGACATGATGCATAAGCAGGCACGTTGTCCTGATGAAGCTGCCAATCTCCAGTTACTTATATCTGTGGCCTTCTGAATCCTCCAGATAGTTTCTGTGGAGGAATGTTCAAGCTTCACACAAAATTTGATGCAGATTCTTGCTCTACTTGCTCAGTCATTTTGAATGTGATGGCCATACAGTACACATGCTCATTCAACAGCATCTACCACCCCACTGACTAGCACAGTGAGGTCGTCATTGTTCACACATGCATATTACAGTCCATCAATGCCTTGCACACCGTTCTTGTTATATTAACAATGGCTAGACTTTTTCCAGAGAGACCTCATATTATGTTCAAGTACCATGCAATAAGAATCCAAGTGTTTACCCTCATAGACACCACTGTTTGAAAAACAAACCTTTCCATTTTGCTAAACTTTTGTCTACATTCCTTGCTTCCTTGATGTGAACATTTGTTAAGTTTATTGTTAACTTTCAAATTCAGTGTATATCACTTCTTTATTCAAACAATGGAAAAGAGAAAGAAACCATCAATGCAGAGTGGCCTTTCTGAATACTTTAGCAATAGACTTCCCTTTTTATAATATTTGGATTTAGCATAAACATTTTGATCACCTTGAAGGAGAATTGATATAATTCTGCTTTATTCTTACCATTACTCAGATCAATATTGTGTAATATAGTCCAAAATGGCAACTAGGGATGTGGCTTTGGACAAGTCTCTTCTCTCCTCTGAGGCTGTTTTCTCATAATAAAATTGGCATAGTGGCCTTCTCCAAGAACATTTCTGGCACTACCATTTGTGATTTTATGTCTTAAGCCACATAAAAAGGGTTTTAAGTTCATCAGCTCTTTATTCAGATTGTCTATGCACTGCTTCTAGAAATATAGTCTAGATTTGAGTGCTTTGATCTGCATAGTAATTTTAGCTACCTCAAGTCACACCAACATAAGATATATTATGTGTCTAAAAGTAGACTTGATAGATTATTAAAGGAGTGGAGATCAGAAGGGCTGTCATTTTATCTTAGAGAACTGGTACTCTGCAGCTGATGGCTATGTTGTCTTCAGGCCTCAAGATCTCTAGTCTGGTTTTCTCTATAAATGTTCCATCTACTATTTGGTGATGGGATCTCCGAAACTCAGCGATACCTAAAACACATAGCCCTTTCCTTCCTCAGTTTAGGCCTATCTACCTGTTCATTGTTTGTTGTTTTTTTGTAGTACCTCTTGATGTTTATGAAAGGGTCCTGGAGGTGATTGGATTCTCAGGTTGTTTTCCTGGAAGACTGCTTCCAGGTTTTCAGCTGTCTATCCATGACAAGGACAGGCCTTTCTTTGTACATGGTTCATTTATGGCTGTGTTTGAAAAATTACATGTTGCTAACTGCTTTAAAAGTTTACCCCCCTTGCCTACTTCTCATTTAAGAAAATAGTTATAAATATAGCTGTCTAGAAAAGGAATTTCTCTCCAGTTAATTAGTTGTGTTTTTTTCACAGCCTATAATGAGAATAAATACACAGCCATCTCCCACTTTTCTCTGCACTTCTCAAGGATGTGCTCTCAGTTTCCAAGATAGAATGAGAAAGAAAGAATTGGTTTTATCTGCCATCTTCTCTCCTGACCCTTCCTTCCTTTTCACTTTCCCTCCAATTCCTCCCTACATATTATTTCTTTTTGTGTTTTGCAACTCCTGAGATATCAGCCTTCAATAAATGGTATTTGTTTCCTGCTACTTTCTTCTTTCTTGGACCAAGGAAGATGGTAGATCCTTTAAGACTTTCAGGTAGCAGCCAAAGCCCAAAATAGGAGACGAAATATGGATCCTTAGAGCATGTGAAAATCTGAGGTGTGCACCATTTTCTCCAACGGTTATTCTATAATATTTGAGAATTGCCTTTTTGACTAGGAGACTGAATTCCACATCTGAGACTTAAACCTGTTAACATATCTGCAGGTTTTAACAACCTCCATAATTCTCTAGTTGAGAGTACGGCTCAGAGAGCCCTTGGCTCTGGTCTGGTGTTGTCATGGAAATTTGGTTTCCAGTATTGAAGACAGACTTGGTGTCAGCCCTTTCACCATTCTCCATGCTCAAGAGCAGCCCAATATTGATACGTCTGGATCACATGACCTGTATGGAAGGGAGTGATTCCAGTGCTGAAACACTGTTCATTGAATCATTCTTTTGCAGAAAAGTTTCACTGCATTAATTTATCCATCTATTTATACATCCATCCTTCTAACAAGCCAACTAGATAGTCCTTCCATCTTTCCATCTATTCACTCATTTATGTGTTGTTTAACAACAATTTATTGAGTTCCAACTATGTGCTAGACATTATAGTAAGCATTTTGGAGGACTGGAGATAAAGAAGATATGATTTCTACCCTCAAAATGTTAAACAAGGAGAGAAAGACATTTATAATGAATATACCTTAATTTTCTTTATAATTTCTTTTTTTTTTTTTCTTTTCTTTTTTGGTTTTTCAATTACAGTTGTCCCATTTTTCCCCCATTGCTCCCCCCACCCAGCCCATCCTTTCTCCCACAATTATATCCCTCCCCGTTGTCCATGTCCATGAGTCATTCATATACATTCCTTGACTAGACCCTTCCCTTACTTATCCCCGTTCTCTCCCTCCCCCCTCCCCCCTACTGACTGCTATTCGAGTCTTTGCCTATTTACTTGGTTTGTTTGTGTTGCTCTTTAGTTTCCTGTATTAGGTGACATCATATGGTATTTTGCTTTCTTTGCCTGGCTTATTTCACTAAGCATAATTCTCTCTAGTTCCATCCATGTTGTCGCAAATGGCAGGAGTTCCTTCTTTCTCTCTGCTGCATAGAATTCCATTGTGTAGATTACCACAGTTTTTTTGATCCACTCATCTACAGATGGGCACTTAGGTTGTTTCCAGCACTTGGCTATTGTAAACAGGGCTGCTATGAACATAGGGGTGCATAGGTTCTTTTGAATTGGGGTTTCAGGATTTTTCAGGTATAATCCTAACAGTGGAATTGCTGGTTCAAAAGGCAGTTCCATTTTTAGTTTTTTGAGGTAATTCCATACTGTTTTCCATAGTGGCTGCACTAGTCTGCATTCCCACCAACAGTGCAGTAGGGTTCCCGTTTCTCCACATCCTCGCCAGCACTTGTTGTTTGTTGATTTGTTGATGATGGCCATTCTGACTGGTGTAAAATGGTATCTCATTGTGGTTTTTACTTGCATCTCTCTGATGAGTAGTGATGTTGAGCATCCTTTCATGTGCCTATGGACCTTCTGTATGTCCTCTTCGGAGAAGTGTTTGTTCAGGTTTTTGGCCCATTTTTTAATTGGACCGTCTGTCTTCCTGGTGTTGAGTTGTATAAGTTCGTTATATATTTTGGAGATCAACCCCTTGTCTGAGGAATCATTGGCAAATATGTTTTCCCATATGGTTGGTTCCCTTTTCATCTTGCTGATGTTTTCTTTCACTGAGCAGAAACTCTTTAGTTTGATGTAGTCTCATTTGTTTATTCTTTCCTTTATTTCCCTTGCCCTAGGAGATATATCAGCAAAAATATTGCTACGTGGGATATCTGAAATTTTACTGCCTATGTTTTTCTCTATTCTATGGTGTCATGGCTTACATTTAAGTGTTTTATCCCTCTTGAGTTTATTCTGGTGTCTGGTGTAAGTTAGTGATCTAGTTTCACTTTTTTGCGTGTACCTCTCCAGATCTTCCCACATCATTTACTGAAGATGCTATTTTTACTCCATTTTGTGATCCTTCCTCCTTTGTCAAATATTAGTTGACCATAGAGATGTGGGTGTATTTCTGGGCTCTCATTCTGTTCCATTATCTACATATCTGTTCTTTTTTAAATGTTTTATTTATTTATTTATTTGTTTGTTTATTTATTTATTTATTTATTTATTTTAGAAAGAAGGGAAGGGAGGGACAAAGTGAGGGAGAGAAACATCAATTTATGGTTGCCTCCTGTGTGCCCCCAACTGGGGACCCGGCCCACAACCCAGGCATATGTCCTGACTGGGAATTGAACCAGCAACCTTTTGACTGACAGGCCGGTACTCCATCCACTGAGCCACACCAGCCAGGGCTATATGTCTGTTCTTATGCCAGTACCAGACTGTTTTGATTACCATGGCATTATAATATAGTTTGATATCAGTTATTATGATTCCTCCTACTTTGTTCTTTTTCAAGATTGCTGAGGCTATTCAGGATAGTGTTTGGTTCTATGTAAATTTTTTAAATTATTTGTTCTAGATCAGTGAAATACTTTATTTTTCTTGTTGCTATAGTAAATAGGATTTTTTCCAATTTCTATCTCTAATATTTCATTGCTGGTGTACAGAAATGGCTTCAATGTCTGAATATTGACATTGTACCCTGCCATTTTGCCAAATTCACTTAGGTCATGTAGTTTTTTTGGTGGAGTCTATAGGGTTTTGTATGTACACTATCATGTCATCTGCAAATAATGACAGTTCTACTTCCTTCTTTCCAATTTGGATGTCTTCTTTTTTCTTTTTCCCCTTTGCTCCCCTCCACACAGCACCCCCTTCCCCGACAATCCCCTCCCCAAGTCCATCTCCATGGCTCACCCTTTCATATATTCTTCTTCTTTTTTAAAAAAAATAATTAATTAATTAGTTAAATATTTTAACAATAAAAAATAACAATCCCTCCCTCTCAGACTTAAGACCCTTTACAATCTTATAAAGGACAATGGACGAAGGTCTCGAGCTCCTCTAGCTGCTTCAAGCTGGACATGGTCATCGTCCTACCTACCCTTGCGTCAAGAAATCCCTAATAAGAGTGGGGGTGTGGAGGGGAGGGTGGCCTTCCCACAAGGGTAAGGATCGTGCAGACTCCAGGTTGGTTGGCTGTCTCTGCACAGTGGCGTGCTTGGTTTAACAGGCTGGCATCCTTGTTGTGTTCTGGGGGCAACAGGGTTAAAGGACATCATTCAATCCGTAACCACTAGATGACAGAAGACAGGTATTAATTTTTCAATGTCCCACATTAGGGAAAAGAAGGGCTTCTTTGGAGGAAGGTATGCCAGGTACATCTCACCTGTCCAAAACCCTTTTGCCCATTATACTTAGTTTGGACTGAGGGAAATATTTTAGGTTTCCCCCCTCTCAGGCCTCTGGGCTCTTTCTGTCCAAGCCATTAGGATAGAAAAGAGAAACCAGTTTTAAAGTGAAGCCCACAGACCACCCCGTTCTTCACCAACCCAGCCACTTAGTTCAGCCAAACCATTGAGTCTCAGGAGGCAGCAATGCAGACAGGATTAAGTGAGGTCTATACGTACAGACAATCACTCAGGTAATGAGATCGTAGGCTTATGCCCTTTGAAAACAGAAAACACATGTTAATTTATGTAACATAACCCACATACAAGTCTCTAAATCTGTAGGACTGTCTTATCGGAAAGACATCCAGTTGCAAGGCATTTGACATTCTTCTCGCCTGTAAATTAAACATCTTTGATAATGCCACAGACATAGTTTAACTTTCAAATGAAAACAAATTTTAAATGAAAAGAAACTTTAAAGACGGTTAGCTGCACTATAGTCTACCACTGGGCATTGTGATCTTCCTTGAATCTTGATTTTTCTCCCTAAGATTACCCCCCTTGTCATTAAAGGGACTGCATTAAGTTCATTTTTAATTTATCCTGTTCATTTGCATAAACACAACAAGAGCAGCAAATGATCACTTATGATCTTTAGTTCTGCTTTGCTGGAACTTACGCAAGGAACATTTAGAGTGACCTTCAGTCTGCCCTTCAGGGCACAGAAGTTGAGCCACATACCTGGCATTCAGCCTTGCCTGTAAACACCCGTCTTTTCCAGGTCCTCCTGGTTTTCCATTATGCCTTAAGGTCCCTTCTAGCCATCTTTCAGGAAAACAACCTTCGTTCCTTCCCTAGAAAGATTGCTATGGACCGCTCATCCATCCAAGGTACCAGGCCTTTTATCTCGTGGACTTTTATTACCTTTGAGAGTCAGTCCCAGTTGCTCAGGGCTTTTTGGTAACAACCAAAGCCCAATCATGTCTCCTTTAGGCATGACATTCCAGTCAAAGTCTTAGTCAAAAAATCGTTATTAACAACTGGTCTTATTAGTTTTATGCAAAGAAACTTAGGTCATTACTTACTTCTTTAGAATGCCAAATTCTGGAGAGATCAGATAGGGAGAAAATATATACAGTGTGAAGGAAAATCCTTGTCCTTCTAATATTCACTGAACTTGCATTTCTATTCTTTATATTTTTATTTTTCCCCCCACTAAAAAATTTTCTGTTTGTTTGTTTTTCCATTACAGTTGTCTCACTTTTTTCCCCCTCTTGCTTCTCTGCACCCTGTCCCTCCCTTCTCCCACATTCAGTCCCCACCCAGTTGTCCATGTCCATGGGTCATTTATACATGTTCTTTGACTAGACCCTTCCCCTTCTTACCACTTCTCTCCCTCCCATCTCCCCCTTTGTTACTGTTAGTTTATTCCTCGTTTACATACCTCTGGTTCAATTTTGCTCATTTGTTTGTGTTGTTCATTAGTTTCCTGTAACACGTGACAGCATAAGGTAATTTTCTTTTGTTGCCTGGCTTATTTCGCTAAGCGTAATTCTCTCTAGTTCCAATCACGTTGTTGCAAATGGTAGAAGTTCCTTCTTTCTTTCAGTACTTATTCATTGTCATTTTCCCCCTTTGTACTCGTGTTCCTCTCTGTCTCTCTCTGTTTCTTCATCTTCTTAAAGCAGACCCTTTAGCATCTCTTGCAATACTGGTTTGGTGGAGATGTATTCTTTTAACCTTATTTTGTTTTGGAAACTCCTTATTTCACCTTCCATTTTGAATGAGAGCCTTGCTGGGTACAGTATTCTTGGTTGTAGGCCTTTGTTTTTCATTGCTTGGAATATATTTTGCCATTCCCTTCTGGCTTGTAGTGTTTCTGCTGAGAAATCTGATGATAGCCTTATTGGAGCTCCCTTGTATGTTATTAGTTGTTTCTCTCTTGCTGCTTTTAGGATTCTCTCTTTGTCTTTGAATGTTGGCATTTTAATTATGATGTGTCTTGAAGTGGGCCTGTTGGGGTTCTTCTTCATTGGGACCCTCTGTGCTTCCTGGACTTGCATGATTCTTTCTGTCTTCATGTTAGGGAAGTTTTCTGTCATTGGTTTTTCAAAGAGGTTTTCTATTCCTTGCTCTTCTTCTTCTCCTTCTGGAATTCCTATGATACGGATATTATTACGTTTCATGTTGTCCTGCAGCTCTCTTAGAGCCTCTTCAGTCTTATTCAGCCTTTTTTCATTTTGTTGCACTGTCTGTGAGTTTTTGTCTACATTGTCCTCCAGCTCGCTGATCTGATTTTCTGCTTCCTCTGGCCTGCTTTTAATTCCTTCTACTGTGTTCTTCAATTCAGAGATCGTATTCTTCATTTCCTCCTGGCTCTTATTGATAGCTTCCATGTCCTTTTTGATGCTGGTATAATTCTCAGTAAGTTCCTTATAGTTCTTCTGGAGTTCACTGTAGTTTTTCTGGAGTTCTTTGTAGTTTCCGCTGAGCTCATTGAGCTTCTCCATAATACATGCTTTCAATTCCATATCTGATAGTTGGCTCCCCTCTATTTCATTTAGCACTCTTTCTGGGGACTCTACCTTTCCTTTCGATGGGGGGTTGTTTCTCTGTCTCCCCATTTTTGTGACTCCTATTGTTTGTTGGTGCTTCTTAGAATCTTTTTTTTCTTGTCTGATTGTTATGGCTAGAACTTCCAAAACTACATTGAATAGAAGTGGAGAGAGTGGACACCCTTGTCTCACTCCTGATCTTAGGGGGAAAGCTTTCTGTTTTGCACATTGAATATGATGTTGGCTTCAGATTGCTCATATATGGCCTTTATTATGTTGAGGAACGCTCCTTCTATTCCCACTTTGCTGAGTGTTTTTATCTTAAATGGGTGTTGTACTTTATCAAATGCTTTTTCTGCATCTATTGATATGATCATGTGGTTTTTTCTTTCATTTTTTTATGTGTTGTATTATGTTTTTTTGATTTGCAAATATTAAACCATACTTGCATCCCTGGGATGAATCCCACTTGATCGTGGTGTATGATCTTTTTAATGCGTTGCTGGATCGGTTTGCCAATATTTTGTTGAGGATTTTAGCATCTGTGTTCATCAGCAATATTGGCCTGTTAGTTTTCTTTGTTGTGTCTTGACCTGGTTTTGGGATTGTGATAATACTGGCCTCATAGACAGCTTGGGAGTCTTCCCTCTTCTTGTATTTTCTTGAATAGTTTGAGAAGAATAGGAGTTAGTTCTTCCCTAAATGTTTGGTAAAATTCACCTGCAAAGCCATCCAGTCCGGTGCTTTTGTGTGCTGGGAGTTTTTTGATTACTGCTTCAATTTCACTAGTTGTTATTGGTCTATTCAGGCTTTCTGCTTCTTCTTAATTCAGTTTTGGAAGATTATATTTTTCCAGAAATTTGTTCATTTCACCCAGGTTGGCAAATGTCTTGCCATATAATTGTTTGTAGTAATTTCTTACAATACTTTGTATTTTTGTGGTATTGGTTGTGATTTCTCCACTTTGTTTATGATGTCATTTATTTGGGTCCTCTCTCTCTTTTTCTTGATGAGTCTGGTTAAAAGCTTATTAATTTTGTTTATCTTTTCAATGAACAACCCCTGGATTTATTGATTCTTTGAATTGTTCTTTTAGTCTCTATGTTATTTAATTCTGCTCTGATCTGAATTATTTTCTTCCTTCTTCTCGCTCTGGGCTTTGTAAATAACTTTTTGTAATAATCAAAATTGATGATACCCCATATTGGGTACATGTCTGAGTATCCCACTTGTAAAATTTCCACTTAAAATCTTTCAGTTTTTAAAGTGTAATTGCTGCAGAAAGATTTTATTGCTGTTTACTTTTGCTGTGAGTGCTCCAAAATCCCTCAGTTCCTCTTTTAAGAGTAAAATGATATCATAGGCAATATTTTCAAAGGTAGTAGGCAGAAAGCTAAAAGTACACAGCATACAATAGGTCATATACACAAAGGCAAGTATTTTCCAAGTATAACAATTCAGGGGGAAAAAAAGTTTCATTTGAACCATTTAAAAACATTTTACTTCGATTTAAGAAGAGTGTCACCTGTTGTTACTAATAGTAGGATTTATTCTTTAAGATCACAAAAGTGTGTGAAACATTTTTTTACTATACTGAATTTATATACATGGACAATATACCTGAGCAGATGCTTTTACAGAGACTTTTGCACATTCTCTGGGATTATACTTATATGAACTGAGAGGGGAAATACACAACCACCCAGAAAGTAGTAGAATCTTTAGATTGTTTATTATTGATAATATTTCCATGACAAGACATATCTAGAAAGTAAACTGGAAATGGCATTGCTACCCTGAATCATCTCTTTTGGAATCAGGTTCCATTCTCTTCAGTCCATTTAGTTCTTGCTATACTTTTTAGCTTTCTTAAGCCAGGCATAGAAATGTCTTTTTTTTCCTGTTTAATACTGCCACCGGACCAATAGTTCTGTGACTGATGTGAAAACTGGTTGTTGAGGGATATTTCCGCCTTCTAGCAGCCAACAATTAAAAAAATGTAAGCACCAATCCTGAAAAAAATCACGTGCAGAAAACTTGGACTGGCATTTGGAACTCAGAAGAAAATCTGGATCTTGGTCAAGGCAAAAGGTCATCAGCCCCAGCCTGCACAGTTTAGTATGTCATGCTGGCCACAATACAACTGAAGGAGACTAAGGACTCTCCCCAGGGTGGAAAATGAGCCATGGAAGCTTTGATTAGTGAGCTGTTAGGCACACAGACATTAATTTCGAAGCATTCTCATCTCCAAGCTGAGTAATAATGCTTGTAATATTATGGGATTGTTTGACTGCTGCAAGAAATTCAGAAGACCAAATAGAGAGTCTTTGTTGGGCTCTGAGTGTCTATAATGAGGTTGTTAAACTCCACCTTTCTTCTCTTCCTCCACATCCTCCTTCTCCCCACCCCTTGCCTAATTCTTACCCACTGTGTACAGAGAGGCATATATATATAGTATATTTGTCAATAAAGGAGAAAAGGAAGGAAAAATCAACTCCAAGTAAAGAATTTTCCATACCTCATCCCACCTCTGTCTTGTAGGTAGGTAGAAAAACAGAACAGAAAACCCCCAATCCAAAATAGTAGTCTCCTGTTCTCCCCAAATTTGCATGCTGCCTCCTTTCAGAGGAACTGACTCATGCATCTGGTTATCATCCTGCTAGCTGCAAGCCCATCTTTAAGTTGCTACTTTCAACAGTGTTTCTCTTTCATGTTAGAAAAATGCCAAGTAGACAACTGCCAGCATCTCAAAATGACCAGACACTGAAGAAAGGTGACCTACCTCATGAAGAATGAAGGTTCTAGAGGTCTAGTGAATAGCCCAGAAACACCTGGGGCTGAGAGCTTCTCTATTAGTTGATGACTTTCCCCCATTGGACTGATGGTGTTTCCATATGTCACAGGGATGTTGTAAGGACTAGCTCTAGAAATAACGGTTCCTATTTATCTAGTCATATCATGATTGTTGTTTTCTGTAATATGATTTGGTGTTAGTAGAGTGCTTTTTGATTGTTCTTGATCGTATGTGATGGCAGCCAGCACTGACTCAAGTAGGTACAGTGAAGTTTTGATTCAGTTGCTTGCTTTCCACAGTGTGCTTCTGGGAAGAACCTTTGCTGATGGAAATAAAGATGTTACCCTTAACAAGAAGCCATGATGCCTATCTGGGGCTCCTGCAGCCATTTTCACTTGGTTTTTAGGCAGTTCATGAGTTTCCCCTTACCGCCATTCTGCTGGACTACTGCCAAGTACCCAAATCTTAACCTTAGGCCCCATCACTGAGTTGAAGGTAATCACTGGTCCGCAAAAGTTGAGTAAACAAGAACCACATTTGTCTCTCCTGGACGAGGTGTCCCAAGAAGCCAGCCAGCCCCTCTTGAAACAGACTAGGAGACCAGAGTCAGAAAGGTTTTTTTTCCCTCTGTTCCTAAAGTCAAGATGACTGTTTTCAGGAACACACACACACTCGAAACCTTTCAGAAAGAGGAAGGCAAAAATCTTAAGAACTAATACTTACTTCTCTTGTTTCTTATTGCAGTTAAGGTGATGGAAGAAAGTGGATCAGGCTTTACTTCTTACTTCTAGCCGTAGTGATTCCACACTCCTCCACTGCTCACTCATATCATATGCTTCCCTCTCCACCAGGAGTGAGCCCTTGTTCTTCTGTCAAGCCAGACTCAAACTTTGCATTGATATAAGGGGAGAGGCACTTAGAATTTGAAATAGCTTGCTATGCTGTGTCTGTCCCAGAACCTCCATATTAAAAGCAGTTTCAACCCTAGCCAGGTGGAACAGTTAATTGTAGCATTGTTCCGTACACCAAAACATTGGGGGTTTGATTCCCAGCCAGGATTGCAGGTCTGATTCCCAGTCAGGGTGTGTATGGGAGGCAACTGATCAATGTTTCTCTCTCACATCTGTCTTTCTCAAATCAATAAACATAAAAAATAAAGCCAGTTTCATTCTAGTGGATTCAGAGTCATTATATCCAGGGGTAGTCAAACACACACACACACACACACACACACACACACACACACACACAGAGTCTCTGTCTCTCTCTGTACTATCTATCTATCTATCTATCTATCTATCTATCTATCTATCTCTATCTCTGTTTCTATCTCTATCTCTTGTCTCTCCTTCCTCTTACTCAGCAACATTCTGGAGAAAAGCTGGGATAGGACTTCAGGAGGGAGGGGAGTTTCCCTCTTTGGGGGTGAATTTTAATCTCTAGGCTAGCAAGAGTTTCCCTAAGGTGGATAGAAAGGCTAATGTGTTTTATTTTTACTGCTTTCTATTTGTTTGACTGTTGCATATTTCTGCTAGTAGATTTTCCTTTAATAAAACCATTAATACACCAATGGTATTTTCTTATTTACAACAGACTGACAGAATTAATACTGTTAACATTGGGCCCTTTTTTATTTTTCTTTTTTCTTTTTTTTCTCTCTCATTTGCTTTCCAGGTCATCCTGACCTGTTCAGCTTAGACTGTTTCACATTTGTTTTTTTATGTCAGTTTAAATGTAATTGTAAAAGTATGTATGCTCTAAATTCATGAAGTACTTTTTCCAGTGGAAAAGCTTGGTATGTGAGAGCATTTCCAAGCTTTTTGGTAATGATCTTATGCCCCTCATCCAGCATGGCATCTGGACAGTAAGCCCCTTTCTTCTGGCTCAGTAGTCAGAGAGAGACTTGGAAACAGTCTGCCAGATTCTGTGCTTTGGCAAGGATATGCAACATTGCATATCATTCTATTATTAATTACATTTACTCCTTCATGAACTAAACACCATTAGACTAAATAGTCCAACATAAACCTTGAAAGATAAGATTTGATATTCTTTTCCCTGGCTATTCCTTTGACTCAGAATTGAGAATGGGGTTGTGTGGGGAAGACCAAGGAACCTTCTTGCCTGAAAGTATTTGACCTACACTTAGTAGTGTATACTTACACTTGGGTGTACTTCTAACTAATGTATCACCCCATACATGCCAAGGGCTGGCTCTGTTCCTGGTATCCTGTCCTTGCCCTAGTTCAACACTCATCTCCAACTGACCCTTCTCCCCACTAACATGCTACTTAACCTGATAAAATGGAAAGAGTGCTGCCCTAGAAGTCAGGATAGCTGGTTCTAGTTCCTGCTCTGCAACAATCCAGCTGTGTGCACTTGGGCAAGACTTAGCATTGGCCTTTAGTCTACTCATCTTGTTTAAGGATTGGGGTGGATGGGAGATCCAGGATACATAAGAATTGAGGCCTTCAAACCTTTTCTTGGCAATGTAACCTCTCCTTCAAATGAAAATATGACATTCCCAAATGCAGATACAGAATAAAGCACTGCTGCTGTGGTTTGAAAGAAGGTGGAGTTAGTTATCAGAACTGTACGTTCAGGCCCACTTTATCTCTTTTCAGGAACCCTTAAAGAAAGTTATAAACCCTTGGGGCACTACTACTATACTAGTTCGATGTTTGGAAACCCTCCTACCTTGATTCTCTCCTGCAATTAATTTCAATTCCTGTGGAGAGAATGTTTCATCAGTTAGATTTTCCAGAAAGAGGTTTGTCTGCCTGCGATAAAGGAGACACAATGGAGCAATATGGAGCAGCTAGCGAGAGTAAGAGACATCATTTATTGACCTACAGAATTTGTTCTGTGTTAAGTACCTGACATACATTCTCTTAGGGAAAATGACAACAACTCTGTCAGATAGGTCTTAGTATTATCTTAGGATTCCAAAACCTGTCAGTTTGGCCCTCCATCTTTGGTTTCAGATCAGTTGCTTGAGATGGAAAGCTATACTTCGTATAGGTTGATACCCTAGGCAGTTTTTCAGAATGTTTTCTAGCTAGAGTCATTCTGGGAAAATGTCATAACCTCCCCATTGACATACACTTTTATAGGATTCAGAGCACTTTAACTGAGATCATCTAATTTCTTTCTAATAATAGTCTTGTGCAGTAGTCAGATCAGATTGTCACCATTATACAGAGGAGAAAACAGAGGTATATGAGAAATTAAAGGATGTGTTCAAGGTCATGCATCCAATAAGACTGGATACCACCACCTTTTATTTATGGTGAATAATATTTTAGAACTTTGACATCATCATCACACTTTGCCCTCTTGAGTTCAGTGCATTCTTCACTATGCTTCAGTCTTGGAAAGTCCTGGTCGTGTAGAATATTCCCTGTACTTTCGGACACCACCATAGTGCCTATAGTCATTGTTAACAACCTCACTACTTAGGTAATAATATTATCCCCACTTTTTGCATATGGAAATTGAGGTAGATAAGGCTAAGTCTTGTTCAAATTCTCACAGCTACTAAGCGGCAGAGCCAGGCTTACAACTGAGACAGTTTAACTCCAGATTCCTTTCTTTTAGCTAATACCCTTTATATAGAGAGAAGAAGCTAAGACCAAAAGAAGGAAAGATATGATACTGAGGTCATGCAGTGAGCTCCTGTGGATCCTAATCCAGTGTTCCTCTGACCTTATAAATCTAAATTATACAGTGATGTGCCCTGACCTTAATCCTCCTAGGTGGAAAGATGGCTGGTTTGATTTAAACCAGAACCATATACTGACTTTTCCCAGGCCAAAATTCACTTGCAGAATTCTGTTTGTACAGCATAATTCCGTCGTCCGTCGGTAGCCGTCTGTCTCGAGAGACAATGGTGTAGCTTCTTAAGAGTCTATCTGCACCGCCGAGAATGGCTGTGCAGTCCGACTCGGGAGTGACACGGTATCTGTCTCCTCCCGTGTTGAATCGACATCTTGTGATGAAGCTACAGAGCCTGGGCAGGGTGATATGGAGGGTCTGCTGTTGCCCATGCAGCAGACCCCCCCTCTCTTCGCAGCTGAAGGGTCCAAGGGAAAGACGGAGTCAATACAGCTTGGCTTCAGGTGCGCCGCAGGAGTTGCCGGTGTTGACTACAACGTCAAACCGCCTTAGGGACTCCGGCTCCGGATTTTCTGTCGGGGTTTACTCCCTTAGCCTTTCCCCTGAAGAGGTATGCCGCAAGGCAGCGGAGGTTTTTTGGAGTCAGAGTTTTCCTTCTCTGATGTGCCCTGACTGGAAGATCGAACCAGCGACACTTAGCTCGCAGGCCGACGCTCAATCCACTGAGCCAAACCAGCCAGGGTAACAGCATAATTATTGTTTAGAAAATTGATATAGACTGCTCCTAGGCAGGACTTCAGTCACTTTTACTGTCCTCAGCCCACTCTATTCGTGTTCACTAGGCTATTTTACTCATTTACATATCTGCCCAACTAATGAAGGTATTCAGTTCATGACCCCTAGATTTAAGCATTATAATGTATAAACACCTGCACACACATACTCACATATATGCATATAATTACAGCCTAGTCTGTTTTCACGATGTATTTGCAGCCTTGCACCAAACATACCTTTATGTTTACACAATATTTATAATTGCACTCATGATCTGAATTAGTTTTATAAGCAGCTATGTCCAGAAGAGAAACTCTGTTACTGTTTTTCATTTTATAATGTGTTACTTTTTCCTTCCCTTCTCTGTTCTATTTGGTTCTCTGTTCATTCTGCTGTCTCCTTTTTCCAATGCCTGAGTTAGGTCACCTACAAGTCATTCACTGTCTACTCTTTTGAAATGGATGGAGAAACCATTTTGAGAGGTCACTATCTGCCAGCCATTTTCTCTTATTTAGTTCTCCAAAGTATTCCAAGAACTGTGTGGGGGGACCCCTATTTTACTAATGAAGAAACTTAGATCTCAGATAAGCTAAACTAACAGAGCCGGGATTTGAACCCAAGATTATCTGACTCCAAAGCCTGTTATCTTGCCCTACAGCACACTTCTGTAAGGAGTTTATTAGCTTTCTACTGCTGCCTAACAAGTTACCACAAATTTAGTAGCTTCAAACAGTACCCAGTTATCAGCTCATAGTTCTTTAAGTCAGAAGTCTGACACAGCATGACTGGATTCTCAGCTCAGTATCCTCACAAGGATGAAATCAAGGTGTTAGCCCGGTTGCATTCTAATCCAGAGCTCAGGGTCCTCTTCCAAGCTCATGTGATTATGGCAAAGTTCAGCTTCTTGCATTTTTAGGATTAAGGCTCCTGTTTCCTTCCAGCTGTCAGCCAGAGGTTGCTCTCGGCTATTCAAGGCTGCCCTCATTCCTTGCCATGTGGAGCCCCCACCTTCAAAGCCAACAGCAGAGAATCTTCATTATGTTAAATACCCCTGACTCCATGAATGTCTTTCCAGAAAGAGCCCAGTTCCTTTCAAACGTTCATGTGATTAGGTCAGGCCTATTGAAGATACGAACCCTAGTATTCATCTGAATTGTGGCCTTAATCACATTTGCCCAATTCTTCCACAACAGTGCCTAGATTAGCATTTGACTAAATAACTGAAAGAAGGTGTCTGCACACCAGGCTTTGGGAATCTTGGGGGCCATCTTGGAAATATACCTATTACGAAAAATGATTCTTTTCTGCTCCACATGAGGAAGAGGAACATTCTTGACCTTAGAGAGAGGGATTCAACCTTTCTAAGACTTGAGAAACTTCACTTCACCTTGCCCATGGATGAGAAAGCCTCTATCTTGAGGGGACAAGGAATGAGGCTACAACAGTGCCTAAAAGTTACAGTGGCTGTAAAAGCTACAGATCAATCACATCTAACTCTCCTTAAGGATGCACATGAATCCAAATTTCAAAAATCTTTCTCTGGCACTGTAGAGGCAGCCCTCACAGGGATCTAATCCCACCAGGCTGAAAAGTGAGTTCCCCGTAGGATCCAGGCATCATGTCAGTTGCTCCCATCCCCTTAAGAGTCAGTGGCCCTTTCTCGCCACTGCTCTGACATGAGATTGAAAGACCAGGGAAGAGATACAAAGCAACTCACATACTATTAGCACTATCCAGCTTTACTGTCTCTCTTTACACATTCTCACCATTCAATTTAAGTAAACTAATGGTTCTCTGCCCTAACACAGGGGCCAGCAGGCCTGTACCTCACATGAAAGACATAGATCTGACTCTGGGGCTCAGGTGCAAGAGGCAGGAGGGGTGGGGCTGGCCTTCATGGAAGAAAACAAGGCCTTGGGCATTGAGTAACAGCTAAGAATAGCAAGCCTCATTGTCCAGCATTCGAAGTCGTCTAGCAACATGCTGGCCTTTGCTGCAGAGAAAGAACAGAGGATCCCCCAGCAGGATGAATGGAATCTGATTTCATTTATGTTCAATACAATCACCCTCTTTAGGCAGACAGGCCAGAGCACCTGGTGCAGTTTGAGCTATGGTGGCCACAGGAATATAACACATTAACCAGGTCCTGGAGGCAATTGGGAATGTGGCTTCTCTTTCTTAAGCAGATGCCACATAGACCTGGAGGAGGAGGATTTGACAATACCGGCCAAATTCTCATTAGCACTATGCAAAGAAGGGGCATTATTTCATGCTGATGGATTCTCCCCACAGTCTCTGCACATACTGGTCTGACTTGTAATGAGTTTGTTTAGGTCCATAAGTCATCAGATCCACTGAGATCTGAGTTACTGGTGATACAGTCAATGTGACAGAACATACCTCACTAACTGTAGCACCACCAATTGCTCTGCATGCCCATCCACCTTTTAGAAAAACTCATAGGTTCATCTGTGTAAAATTCTTTGGCTGCATTTCTTCTTTACCAATAGCATGAATAGAGCATGACAAGTGGAACAGTTGCCCCAGAGAAAAGTTTAGATTCACAGCACTATTCCATAGACCTTTCTGTGACAATGGGAACATTCTGTATCTGTGCTGTGCAATGTAGTAGCCACTAGCCACAGGTGGCCTTTGAATATTTGAAGTGTTGCTAGTGAGACTAATGAATTAAAATTTTATTTAGTTTTAATTAATTTATATTTAAATAGCCACATGTGGCTAGTGGCTACTGTGTTGGACAGTGCAAATATAGAAGGAGCTCAACCTGGCTGCTGTGGCTCAGTGGATTGAGCATCAGCCTGCGAGCCAAGCGTCACGGGTTCGATTCCCAGTCAGGGCACGTGACTAGGTTGCACGTCAGGTCCCCAGTTGGGGGCGCAAGGGAGAGGCAACCACACAGTGATGTTTCTCTCCCTCTCTTTCTCCTTTCCCTCTCTCTAAAAATAAAATAAATAAATAAATTATTTTTAAAAAGTATAGAAAACTGCAACTCCCTCAGTCTGATTTAAAAATAAACTTTAAAGAGAGAGAGAGAGAGAGCTGACGTAATATGGCAACTTCACTTTCTCTTGCCTCAGCTTTGCCATCTTTGACTGGAAAGGTTGGATTAATGTCAAAAGTCCCAAAATTGTGACTAGAACTAAATTCACCTGGAATACAGATGAGTTTCAGGAAAGTATTTAAATACTGTATGAATGCCTTCTGGGGCGGTGTGAGTGTGTCTGTACATGGCATGAGCAAGAAGGCAATTGGGCATTCACTCCAGTTTACCAGAGTTCCCACCATTCACACACACACACACACACACACACACACACCACTGTATTACCTGCGTAGATCTTGAAGGTATATTGAATCTGTGACCCCCTGAATGAAATGATTTCTAAGGACACTTCCTCTTTTGTCATGCTGTGTATATATAGGCCACTATAGTGCCCCAAACCTGTTTCTAATTTGGACACATGACTAGAGTTTTTCAGAGCCTCCTGCTTCTGCTCTTCTAGGTTTGGTGCTAGTTACTGAATTTTGGAGTAAAAGGTGAGAATGGAAGGCAGGAGAGATATAACCCCAACCTCATCCTTCAACTCTGTTATTAAGGCTAGAGGTAAGGTTCAGGGCTTCAGACACCTTGGACTGGCAGCATGATAGTAGAAAGAACATGGGTTTTCTAGTCAGCAGACCAGATTCAGATCATGAGGTTCAAATTTTTACTAGATATGTTAACCTTAATTTACTTACTTGCAAAAAAAGAAGGGTTTGGAAATGTCCTTAACCTTTGAAGATTATTGTGGAATTAAATGATGTAATGTGTTCATGGGGTGAGGCACATAGAAGGCCCTGAAAAAATAGTTATCTTTATTTCTTTTTGTTACCTCAGAGCTAATGGTATCCCTGTCCTTTCCCAGGCTTGAAGAGGACTAAATGGTCTGGGAAGTCCTGGTCTCAAGACCAGAAAGTGCCAATAATGAGGAAGAGGGGGTCTACTTCTAGAATCTGCACCAGAGGAGCAGATCCAGTAGGCACTACCAGTCTGTAGAGCCTCCTACAAGAACTCATGTCAGCAATAGGTCATCTTGCACTCTGGGTTGATTTTTCAGTCTCTTCTTATCTAACCCCGAGTTGACTCTGTGCTTCTCTTGCACCACCAACTCCCAACATTTTTTCCTCCCCTGTCCTAGTTGTTGACCTAAACATGTGATCCATCCTTGCATTGACTTGCACGGTGACTAGAGTTTGCATTGAAGGTCTTATTTCTCTAATTAGATCTGCAAGTTAGTTTCAGATAAGTACCTTTTTTCACAGAAGCCAGAAAGAGATCAGCAGCAGGTTGTGTTCTATTTATCCATTTAAATTGAACAATCCACTTCTTTCTTTGCTTTATACCTTTTTGAATTTATTATTATTATTTCAAAGGGATTAGAGATGAAGTGGTTTATGTTCTGCCCCAGTGCATCTGCCTATACTAGGCCTCAGAGTTATGACCTCTTCAATTATTTATATTTGTGCCAATATAAATGCTAGGGAAGTAAGCATTAGGATGCCCAAAGACCTCTAAATTGTGTGCATGTGAGCATGGGGGTGGAGAGGATAGTTCATTAGGTTTGAGTTTTGGATTATTGTTGTTTTAAATAATATTATTTTTATAATTCTTTCTAGTAGCTGCCTCCTAGCATGGTTCCTATTTTACAAACAGATTAGGGGCAAGAAAATTCTATTATTTCTTTGTTACTATTGGAGATTTCAGCCCTTCAGCTTCCCCTTGACCCCTTTGCTAAAGAAGAAAATCATTATGTGTGTTGCAGTGCATATGACAATATTTGAGGCTGTCATAGTGTTTAGTGGGAAATTCTACAACACCAGAAAATTCTTATTTCTTTAGGAAATAAAAAACATGAGCTGATAGAATTTGGTAGCCTGAAGATGGGAAGAGACATTCAAGGCCATTAAAAACAAAAAACAAAAAACTCAGTCCCATGTGATGCTTCATGCTTGAACTCTTAACCATTGTATCTCTAGTCTCTGCTTGATCATCTCTAAGAAGAGGGCCTAGCAATTTTTCCATGTTCCAAGAGCTTTAACTGTCAAAAGTGTATGTGTGTGTGTGTGTGTATGTGTGTGTGTGTGTGTGTAGACAGAAACAGAGGGAGAGAGAACTAATATTCAAGTCACTATACTTTTGGTAACCCTAAGGACTAAAAAAATAAGTCTAGTTCTTCTAGACTTATGTGTGCTTTTTTACTCTCTTGACTTAGAAATCTGCTAGATATGCTACACATAGAAAAAGTACACCACTCTCTTGATTTAAAACCTTCTGTATTTGCTTATTATCAGTAAGATAAAGCCCTAACTTCTTTTTAAATTATATTTTATTGTTATGATTATATTTTATTGATGTTATTACAGTTATCCTGATTTTCCCCTTTTGCCCGCCTCCACCCAGCACTCCCCACTCCCTCAGGCAACCCCCCACCATTGTTCATGTCCATGGGTCATGCATATAGGTTCTTTGGCTACTCCATTTCCTATACTGTAATTTACATCCCTATGGCTGTTCTGTGACTACTCATTTATACTTCTTAATCCCCTCCCATCTGGCAACCATCAAAACTCTGTATCCATGATTCTGTCACAGTTCTTCTTGTTTGCTTAGTTTGCTTTTTAGGTTCAATTGTTGAAAGATACATATTTTTCCAATTTATTGTTGACAGTTTTGATCTTCTTCTTAAATAAGTCCCTTAAGCATTTCATATAGGCTGCCCACTCTCTCCACTTCTATTCAACTTAGTGTTGGAAGTTCTAGCCACAGCAATCAGACAAGACAAAGAAATAAAAGGCATCCAAATTGGGAAAGAAGAAGTAAAACTATCATCATATGCAGATGACATGATAGTATACCTAGAAAACCCTATAAACTCCACTAAAAGACTAGTCGATATAATAAGTGAATTTGGCAAATAGTGGGTACAAAATAAATATACAGAAATCTAAGGCATTTCTGTACAGCATCAATAAAATATCAGAGACAGAGACAAAAAAGAAAATACCATTTACTATAGCAACAAGAAAAATAAAGTACCTAGGAATAAACTTAACCAAAGAGATAAAAGACCTGTACTCTGAAAATTATGTAACATTGAAGAAAGAAATTAAGGAAGATACAAATAAATGGAAGCAAATACCATGTTCCTGGATAGGAAGAACCAACATCATCAAAATGGCCACACTACCCAAAGCAATTTACAGATTCAATGCAATCCCTATTAAAATACCAATGACATATTTCACAGATCTAGAACAAATACTCCAAAAATTCATATGGAACCAAAAAAGACCCTGAGTAGCAAAAGCAATCTTGAGACAGAAGAACACAGCAGGAGGAATCACAATACCAGACATCAAACAATACTACAAAGCCACTGTGATCAAAACAGCCTGGTACTGGCATAAGAACAGACATATAGATCAGTGGAACAGAATGAGAGCCCAGAAATAAACCCAGGCCTCTATGGTCAACTAATCTTTGATAAAGGAGGAAGGAACATAAAATGGAGTGAGAAGAGCCTCTTTAACAAATGGTGCTGGGAGAACTGGACAGGGACGTGCAAAAAAATGAAACTAGACCACCAACTTACACCACACACAAGAATAAACTCAAGATGGATCAAAGACTTAAATGTAAGCCGTTACACCATAAAAGTCCTAG
Source organism: Furipterus horrens (assembly GCF_987537825.1). NCBI lineage: Eukaryota > Metazoa > Chordata > Mammalia > Chiroptera > Furipteridae > Furipterus > Furipterus horrens. Next base: position 9,046,155 of record NW_028327187.1, read on the forward strand.
AGGAACACATAGGCGGGAAAATATCAGATATCCCACGTAACAAAGTTTTCAGGGATAGATCTCCTAAGGCAAGAGAAATAAAGGAAAAAATAAACAAATGGGACTACACCAAAGTAAAGAGTTTCTGCTCAGCAAAAGAAAACATCAGCAAGATGAAAAGGAAACCAACCATATGGATAAACATATTTGCCAATGACATCACAGACAGGGGACTGATCTCCAAAATATATAAAGAGCTTATACGACTCAACATCAAGAAAACAAACAACCCAATTAAAAACTTGGCAAAGGAACTGAACAAACACTTCTCCCAAGAGGACATACAGAAGGTCCATAGACGCATGAAAAAATGTTCAACATCACTAGCCATCAGAGAGATGCAAAAAAAAAAACCACAATGAGATACCACCTCACACCTGTCAGAATGGCCATCATCAACAAATCAACACACAACAAGTGCTGGCGAGGATGCGGAGAAACAGGAACCCTAGTGCACTGTTGGTGGGAATGCAGACTGGTGCAGCCACTATGGAGAACAGTATGGAATTACCTCAAAAAACTAAAAATGGAACTGCCTTTTGAACCAGCGATTCCACTGCTAGGTTTATACCCGAAAAACCCTAAAACCCTAATTCAAAAGAACCTATGCACCCCTATGTTCATAGCAGCACTGTTTACAATAGCTAAGTGCTGGAAACAGCCTAAGTGCCCATCTGTAGATGAGTGGATAAAAATCTGTGGTACATTTACACAATGGAATACTATGCAGCAGAAAGAAAGAAGGAACTCCTGCCATTTGCGACAACATGGATGGAACTAGAGAGAATTATGCTTAGTGAAATAAGCCAGGCAAAGAAAGAATAATAGCATATGATATCACCTAATACAGGAAACTAAAGAACAACACAAACAAACGAACTAAATAGGCAAAGACTAGAATAGTAGTCAGTAGGGGGGAGGGGGGAGGGAGAGAAGGGGGATAAGTAAGGGAAGGGTCTAGTCAAGGAACGTGTATAAATGACTCATGGACATGGACAACGGGGAGGGATATGATTGTGGGAGAAGGGATGGGCTGGGAGGGGGGAGCAATGGGGGAAAAATGGGACAACTGTAATTGAAAAACCAAAAAAAAAAAAAAAAGTGTACCCATGGGGGAAAAAAACATTTCATATAATAGTTTGATGATGATGAACTCCTTTAGTTGTTGTTGTTGTTTTTGTTGAGCTCTTTATCTCCCCTTCTATTCAAAATGATATCTTTGCTGGGTAGATTGACTGTAGGTCCCTGCTTTTTATGACTTTGAATATTTCTTGCCAGTACCTTCTAGCCTGCAAATTTTCCTTAGAGAAATCAGCTGACAATCTTAGGGGAACTCCCCTGTAGGTAACTAACTTCTTTTCTCTTATTGATTTTAAGATTCTTCCTTTTTCTTTAACCTTTGGCATTTCAATTATAATGTATCCTGGAGGGACCCTCTTGGCATCCATCTTGTTTGGGACTCTGTGCTTCCTGGACTTGCAAGTCTATTTCCTTCACCAAATTAGGGAAGTTTTCTTTCATTATTTTTTTCAAATAGATTTTCAATTTCTTGCTCTTCTTCTTCTCTTTCTGGTATCCCTGTGATGCAAATGTTGGACCTCTTGAAGTTGTTCCAGAGGCTGCTTATACTATCTGTATTTTTTTGGATTCTTTTTTTTAATTGTTGTTCTGACTGGTTGTTTTCTTCCTTATGTTTGAAATCATTGATTTGATTCTTTACTTCATGCACTCTACTGTTGTTTCTCTGTAAACTGTTCTTTATTTTAATTAGTGTATCCTTCATACCTGGCTGGATCTTTTTTATGCTGTTGAGATCCTCACTGAGTTCCTTGACCATCCTTATAACCAGTGTTTTGAACTCTGCATCTGATAGATTGCTTATCTCCATTTTGTTTAGTTCTTTTTCTGGAGTTTTGATCTGTTCTTTCATTTGGGCCATGTTTCTTTGCCTCCTCATTTTGGCAGTCTCCCTGTGTGTTTGTTTCCATATACTAGGTAGAGCTGCTTTGGCTCCATGTCTTGATAGTGTGGCCTAATGCAGTAGGTGTCCTGTAGGGTCCAGTGGCACAGTCACCCCTACCACCCAATCTGGGTACTCAAAGTGCAGCCTTCCTGTGGGCTGAGTAGAGCTTCCTCTTGTCATTGAGCCTTGGTTGCTGTTGGCATATCAATGGGAGGGATTTACCCAGGCCAGTCAGCTGCAAGGACTGGCTGTGACCACTGTCCACCAACCTCTGCCCTCCATGGAGGATCAGCTGTGCAGGGGCAGGATGGTGGTGCTCTGACATGGTCTGTAGCTGTCCACTGGGTGTGCAGTCTCTGGGGTTTTCCAAGTGGCACAGGCCAAGGTCATCCCCCACCTGTGTTTTTCCCTGGGCCACCCTGACTGGGCTCTAAAACAATCTGAAATGGCTGTTACTTATACTGGCCCTGGAGATTCCCAGGCAAAGCCAAGTTGTGAATCTGGGTTGGTTGCTGCTAGTGCTGGGCCTGGGGTTCACTGAAGCCAGTTATTGCTTGTTTGAGAGGATTTAGGAAGTTGTAAAGCATGAGCTAAGACCAGCCATTCATCTGGAAAAGCAGCTTGGGTGGGCTCATAAGTTAGGTGGGGTGGTGTCTCTGGGGATCTCCAAGTTGAAGCCTAAATTTCTTAACATGCTATATACATGCCCTTTAAAAATAAGGTTCCATCTTTGCTTTCAGCCTCCTAAATAGCCACTCTCTCTCACCACACACACATACAATATGTACTCCAGCCACACTGGTCTCTAACTATTTCCTCCAAACACTCTGAAGTGCTTTTGTTTATCCTATTTCCACTCTTCTCTGCCTCATGAAACCCACACCATTCTTCAAGATCCAGGTCAATGCTATCACAAAGCCTTTCCTGACCTCACCTCTGCAGAGAGATTATTGTCTTTTTTGTTATTACCTTTGTTGTAACATTTATCAGTTTGACATTTTAACTGCTTGTGGGTATTAATTTCTCATGTACCAGACAGGGTTAGGTCCTGTGTCCTTCTTATCACCCCGAAGAAAAGGCTTAACACTGAATCTCTGTTGAATGAATGAATGAATGAATCACGACTTTATTAGTAAATAACTTTATTGAAGGTTCAAAGTATGAATACTGAAGACTGCATTTATGCAGAGCCCAATCTAAGCATATACTAGGTCTGTTTGGCAAGGGGACTGGGGAGAAAGCAAGATATGAAATTTGAGTTTAGTAGGGATTTGAAATGATGAATCACTCATTCAACCAGTGTTAAACTGAGTATTTGTTCTTAATGAGTTTAGAATCTCTGACCAGGGAAAATGAACATCTTTATTTTCTTAGCTCACATAGATTTCCTAACAAGGTAGCTGTGCTGTGTGTTTTTGGCCACTGATAATAAATCCAAGATTCCCTTTCTTTCCAATAGCTCGAAAGCTGAAGAAACTTGGCAATCTGAAACTACAGGAAGAAGGGGAAGCTTCCAGCTCCACCAGCCCCACTGAGGAGCCAACCCAGAAGCTGGCAGTGTCACATATTGAAGGCTATGAGTGTCAGCCTATCTTTCTGAATGTCCTGGAAGCCATTGAGCCAGGCGTGGTGTGTGCTGGACATGACAACAATCAGCCCGACTCCTTTGCAGCCTTGCTGTCTAGCCTCAATGAACTGGGTGAAAGACAGCTTGTACATGTGGTAAAGTGGGCCAAGGCCTTGCCTGGTAAGGAAAAGGAAACTGGGGGCATGGGATAAGGGAGATAATATTTAGTGAATGCTCCTATGAGCCAGGAAGGTACCTTGTTTTGTCCTTTCCTGCTCATTAACTCATGCAATTCTCATCATTACGGTATGGGAGTAGAGAATGGTATAATCCCCACTTTAAAAATAAGGATACTCAGAAATCAAGGAGTAGAGCAGCATTATACAGTGTTCCATATTCCTCACATTGGCACACAGCAATTATGTGTAATCCACAGACATAGTGTGAAAATTTCTCCATAATCACAAATCATAGACCTAACCTTTATATGCCTTAAAATGCTCTTTTCTATATGCACACACATGATCACCCCAAAGATAATTCTGAGCCTGACTGATACTCTGTATTCAATATTACATGTATGAGCCATATCATGAGAACACTTGTGATATGGTATGGTAGAAAGAACATGTGGCTGGGAGTTGAAACAGGTTCTAGTCTTAGTTATACATGTCAATTATTGTGTGGTCCATTTCCTTTCTGGGTCTCAGTTTCTCCATCTGTATAATGTGTAAAGAGTTGTTTGGACTAAATTGATGTTTTTCAAATTTTGCTTTAAGGAACTTTAGTGTGTTTTAAAATACCTTAGGAATCATACTAGGAGGAAATATTCAGTGGTAATGAAAGAAATACAAAAACTTATCTAAATTCTGTTTGGATACTTACAATGATGAAGAACTCACTTCCTCCCTAGGCCATCTGTTATTTGAATAGGATTTATTATTAAAATATCAGAGCTCAATGATCCTCTATCCAAGTATTCATAGACTTTCCTTTAGCAACCAAACATTTTATTTCTCAAAACATCATACACAGATACAAATAGAACTGGCTGATTTTAAACTAATGCCTCTCTCTCACTACCCTCAGAGAATCCTTGAGTTACTCTTGCAGAATCTTAGGACTTCAGGAAACAGTGTGGAAACCAGTGAAACATAAACTCTACAAGAGTTCTCCTAATCCTAAAATTCTGTGATTCAGATTCTTTTGAAACATCGACAATCAATCTAATTCTTATGGAGTTAAAGATCAACATGCGTCCTAATAATAACTGCCATTTAGGTGGAAATTTATAGAGAACAGAGCAGTTTCATATGTATTACCCAATTTGATCCTCATAAAAACTCCATAAAGTAGGGATTCTTCCTCCAACCCATTTTAGAGATAAAAGACACTGAAGCTCTGAGAAGTGATATGCTTGGCCTACAAGTACACAGTCATAAAGTAGCAGGGCTGGAACTTAAGCCCAGTTCTCCTCTTGATTCCAAATTCCTTCCTCATCCCACTCCATCCATAGTCTGTATAGTGCTCCTATAGTTTTGTAACCCTGAGCTTCACAGTGAGAGGCCAAGGCTTTATCCAAGGCCATTTGGGTCATAATGTAGACTAACTGCCTTTGAAGACATTGCATGTTAGTCACCAAACCCCTATGTTGTCTTTATAACTCACAAGGCCCAGTTGCAGCCACCAGACCATCCCTAATACCTTCCCAGCTTGGGAAGCTGGAAGCTGAGTCTAACTAGCCAATAAGATCATTACGAAGAAGGCTCAAGGACTCTGGCTGTGTATGCACTGTGCCAAAACAGAGGGTTCACCCAGGGAGAGAAAAAAATAAAAATAAAAAGAGAAAGTTGTTTTAATTCTTATCATTTATTTAGCTGGTTGTCATTTGTGTAACAGTCACTTTAATCTTTCCAAGTAGTTTCCAAACATCTAAATTGTCCCATATTATTGGATACAGAACCTTGTCCTATGTGTGATTCCACTTGATCCTCATAGCAATTCAATGAGTCATAGGGACTGTTATTTCCATTTCAAATGACAAGGCTCAGAGAGGTTAACTAACTCATTCTATTTGGTTACTTACCAAATGCAGCCAAAACAAAACAAATGCAGCTCATGCCCTATGCTTTCTAATTTGGTGGTCTTAACAATAATGTAGTACAAATGATTTTGGAAGAATTTATATGACTAGAAGTCACTGGCTTTTTTTACTTCAAACCCCAGGATAGGAAATCCTCTTGCAGACATTAATGAGTCTGCAGGACAATATCAGTTCACCATGTAGTTTATCCAATGAAATAATCTCTGACCATAAGTTATTTTTAAAAATAGCTTCAAAAAGCCTATTACCATGTTCATAATACCTGTTGTTTATATTATCAATAATCATCTAGTAGTTCAAGTTATTTGCTCATTCAACAGATTGAGTTCCTGTCCTGTGCATGGCACTATACTGGGCACCTACCCAGATAAAAATTTTTGTAAGCTTTCTGTGATGGTGGTGATGTATGCAAATTGCCTAGGAGAGTACCTAGTACAGTAATAAATGATAACTGTTGATTGATGGTGGGTGAGAAGATAATATGTATACAGTATATTTATAATCAGGTGTATCTCGTTTCAAATCTTAGCTATACACTAGTTGTTTAACCTTGATCAAATCACATGCCTACACATGCTTCTGTTTCATCATTTCTAGAGGTGGTAGAACAATCTCTACTACCTACCTTGCAAATTGTTATCGACATAGAAATTATGTATGAAGAGCACCTGGTACAGTATTTTAAACATAGTAGATGCTCTGTAAATGGTTGGTTATTACAGTGATACTTGAGTGCTAAGCTACTGCTTTCACTAAAATCAATTTAAGCTGCCACCAGCCTTGCCTAATGGCCCATGCGTGGGTCCCAAGGATGAATTGTCTTCATTGAAGATGTTGGCTGTCTGGTTCACTACAGCAACATAGATTTCCTAACTGGCTTTTTTTTCGGGGGGGTGGGGCATATGCTCCCTGACAAGACGTAAGACTACAGGTTTCCACTGCAGATTGCTAAGAAATGATGTTGATAGGATTCTAGTGAGAAAACAGTCTCAAAGAATCTGCCTTTGCTTCCAAACTTGTTTCATGTGTTTCATAACCTGAAAATTACTCCTCTTTATTTCTTCCAAACAGCCTAACACAGTGCCAAATAGGTGTTGAGTGAGTAGGTGTTGAAAGAAACCTGTAGGTTGGAGCTACTGTTTCCTCAAGTCATTGCTTGATAGCTATGCTCTCTGTGCAGGCTACTTCAAAGACTAGATATTATAATCACATCAGATCTATTGGAAAATTACCCTACTCTGTTGCTGATATATACACAGTAAATAAGCTTGAGTGCTAAGCTGCTCTAACTAAGGACCATTAAGTAGTATTACAGCTAAACTAATCTTTCCTTTTTTCTCCTCTTTATTAGTTCTCTGGCATCTCGGCATGGGGGAGAGAGGGTGGGGAGGGGGCATCAGTATAGACAGTTTCCTTGATACTTATACAGTTTAATCCTCATCTGCCCTATGTATCCTCACAGTCACACATTCACCAGCCAAGGCTTTACTTGCTTCTCATTGCCTCCCACCCCAGAGGTTCAGGGTTAGAGTGCTCAAGTCCCCTCCTCAAGAAATCCCTGGATGTTCCATGGTTTGCCCCTGTATTTTGTCTCCTACTGAGAAGAGTCGGTACCAGACATTCTATCCTGTGGCTTCAGTGAGGAAATACTCTGGGGTCTGAGGCTCCAGCTAATCTGTCAGCATATCACTACAGGGAAGATGGGAGGCACAGGCCTGGGAGCTAAGATGACAGCCAAGAGTGGTGTTATGAGGGACACTAGGATTCCTGATGTCTGATAGGCTTGGGACATAAAAGAAAAGGGAAATGGGGTGTGTGGGTGGAGAAGGACCAACCAAGCAGAACAATGTGTCTACATATTGTAGACTTTAGGTCTGAATCTACGGCTAAGAACAGTTCATGACCTCAGTAGCTCTTGAGCTGTGTCCTTCAGCAGTAGAGTGGAATAAAAACTGGACAAGAAAAGTAGAAAACCTCTATACTGGTACCAGTTCAGCCATATATATAATATATGACCTTGGGGAAGTCAGGTAACCTCTCTGGTCCTTAGGCTGTTGTCAAAATAAGTGTCACATTGCCTACTCTCTAGGGTTATTGTGAAGGTCAGATGAGATTATCAATAGGAAAGTTAGAAGCATTATCAAAGTTCATGGAAGCATTCCTAACGAGGTGTAGCAAGACAGAATTTCAGATAATCCTGGATCTGTTGGGGAGAAGAGAAATGGGAGGCTGGTAGAGGGTGAGCTCTGAAGTGATGGTTTAAGCATCCAACTGTTTAGAAACCTCCAGGAGAACACAATCATACCTGTTCTACCTAAGTGGTATTGTAGAGATAGCATCTGGGAAACTGTTCTCTGAGCTTAAGGGAGGTAATTTGGAGGTCATCCCATTTTATAAAATGAAAAGAAATTGATGGTCCTTAATCCATTAATTAATATCCCTCAAATGCCTACTCATATATCTGAACTGTGCTATGTACGAAGGAAAAAAAAAAACTGAATAAGAAGATGTGGTCCTTGTCTTCAAGAAACTCCAAGTCTTGTGGGGTCCTTGTCTTCAAGAAGCTCCAGGTCTTGTATAGATAAATCTCAATACTGTTTAATAAGTAGTATAATTAGCTGGGGCTACAAGGTTCAGTTAGAAGGTAAAAAAAGAATTATTGTCATCTGCTTAGATTAGTTGGAAAAAACTTCACAGAGGAGGTAGCGTTTCAGTGAAGACTTGAATACTGAATAGGTGTTTATCAGATGGGAAGCTTAGGGAAGGAGGAATGCATTCCAGACAAAGGCAACTGCGTCATTCAGAGATACAGAGGCATGAGAAAGCATGTCGTGTTCAGCAAATTGTAAATTTCTCAGGATATCTCAAGTCTAGATTATGAGAAGGCAAATGGCAAGAAATTAGTCTAAGAAGAGCCTGTTTTTGTATAATAATGGCAGCAGGGTGGGAAATGGCATTAGTGTCAGAAACTATCAGGGCCAGGGACAGAGAAAAGAGAGCTTGAAGGTGGTGTGGAGAAGGCAGTGGCTGTCAAACTCTTCCACCATATGCTGATATGTAATAATAACCCATTCTCAGGGTTATTGTTACCCCATTCCCAGGGTCAAAAAAGGTTATCACTAGAAAAGAGCTTTATAAAGTGAATACTGTTGTTCATGGGGGAGAAATGATTACTATATTGCAACTTCAGAAAGGCATAGTGATCAAGAACACCTGCTTTGGAGTCTGACTTCTTGGTTTTGAACTGTGGCCTGTCAGTCACTAGCCTTATGATCTTGGACAAGTTCCTTAACCTTTCCGTGACTCACTATTACTGTTTCACAGAATGAGGATAATAATAGTACCTACTTTATTGGAATGTTGTGAGGTTTAAATGAGATAATACAAGTAACATTCTTAGAAAGAGTGTATTTATTGAGAGCAGTCAAAAGTGTTACATTACCCTTTTCGAACTGGCAGTGTCCTTTTTGCCTCCATTATCTTCTCATTTGAACAATTCAGTGAAGTAGAGAAGACAAGGAATATTACTCCCACCGTATAGCTTGTTTTTCCCTTGCTCCCTAGTACTGATGGCTCCTGGGGTTCTTCCTGGGCTGCCTGAGTGCCAGAGATTCTCAGGACAGCAGAGATCCGACTGTACCCCGTCCATCATTGCCCAGTCTAACCGTTGCCTCTTCCTTAACTCCAGGCTTCCGCAACTTGCACGTGGACGACCAGATGGCAATCATTCAGTACTCCTGGATGGGGCTTATGGTGTTTGCCATGGGCTGGCGGTCCTTCACCAATGTCAACTCCAGGATGCTCTACTTTGCCCCTGACCTGGTTTTCAATGAGTAAGTACTCATAGGCCCAGAACTCACATAAACACAGCATCCTGGCCAGACCTGGTTGATGGTAATGATGGTAATAACAGTGGTGGTTAGATCATTTAAGCTATAGGTGAGGCAATAGAGGCCCCAGCATGCACAATCTGTGGTAGCTTTGCCTGACTGGAAGGCTAACTGGTAGGAGGTCAGGGGGGTCAGTACTGAGGCCACCTCTTTCCCACACAAGTCCCAGCCCTGGTATCTTGGCCATGTTTTTGGCCTGCTTTGTAGCTTATCTCAAAACCTCATATCAAAGTCCTTCCCCTTCACTCTGAGCAACATAGGGAATGGGCATAGAGACTCTAGTTGTGAGGCCTAAAGTTCCTTTGGTCCCTTTTGCTACACCAAGGGCTACTGCCAGTCATCATTTGTTGTGCAACTCTTTTATGCCAAAACTATACTAGATACTTTCTAAATTTTCTCAGAGTCCTCATGAAAACTTGATTTCTCCTTTTTACAGATAATATTTTAATGAATGAGAAAAATTAGGCTCAACAAAATTAAATGACTCACCCAAGGTTGCACAGCTAGTGCATTTTGGCCACAAATTTCAAAGTGTGTCTGTGTAACTCCCAGTTCTTATAGTACTTCATAGTGGTTACTGATGCGGAGGAGAAACTCCACCACTCTCTGGCCATGTGACTGTGGTCCTGACACTTTTTGTCTCTTAAAACCAGGTTTAACTGATGCTTGCTCTGCCACCAGTTGTATTCATCATCCTTCATGAATTTGTCCAAAGGCTCAGATTTTGAAATTATACTTTCCTCAACTAAAATATGTTCTGTTATTTTTTTTTTACATCATTGTCTGTGGGCAGGACCTTTAACTTCTATGACCCTCAGTTTCCTTATCTGTTAATAAAATAGAACTTTTTCAAATGGTTTTTTATGATGACTAAAATGGGAGCCAATGGGTTTGAAATGTCTGCCCATAATGGACAATAAATTTAAAAAGAAGGAAATACTTTTCTAATACTCTCTCTAATAGTGATATTCTTCTCCACTTCTGTTTGGGGTCCTTTGATGGCATTGTGAGTGGACCTGGTCAGAAAAACCTTGAACTAGTCTCACCACAGAGAATCCCTTTGGTCAGCGCAAGAATTAACCGTCCCCCTTCAGCCCTCTAACCGGGAAGAACCTTAAAATATATTCTACAGGCCAGTAGTTCCTTCTAGTACAGCAGTGCCATGTGGAGGAAAATAAGCATCCCCAGCTGCTCTCTTTCAGCTCAGCCAACCCTGATGGCCAGAAGCTAAGAATAACCATTGGGCTTTTGGCAGGACCTGCTTTGTGGTTTCCATATCTCCAAAGAGTTACCCATGATGCTATCTCCTGTGGCAGGCCTTAAAAAAATTCATTCCTATTCATCTCTCACCCCTATCCTCCTGCTGCCCTCCAGTGGTTGAATCAACCTCCTGGGCACCTGCAACATCCTCCCCATTCATAGCCCTAAGTAAGACCTTTGTAAAATGCTAATTGGGTAGTTTCTAAATCCTCATTTCTTTCTCTACCTCTGCATAAGTATGTGGTACCCCTCAGCTTTATGGCCCACTCTCATGTATTTCATCAAAAGGTACGACAGGACTATGCACAGGGTCCTAGACCCATCAAGCCCCAGAACTTCTGAAACAACAGGTGCTCACATATTCTGTAGGAACCCACTATGTTAGAGCTCTTTGCATTCTAACAAACATCTAATATTTCTCAACAGGGATGCTGTTGACATTTTTGGAGGAATAGTTTTTCATTGCATAGGAAGTGCCCACTATTGGAACATGTTTTAACATTCCTGGCACCTGCCCACTTAATAACAAATAGAATTCCAGTCACTGTGACAGCCTAAACTGCCCTGATACATTTTTAGCACCCACTAGGAAGGCAATACGTCTCCAGCTAAGAGAAGCTGTAGCCTCCTTAAGGTACTACTAATGAAGACAGCGAGGCCCAAAAAGAGAGATGGGAAGTCTGAGCCAACACATTTGCTGATCTCTGTGACACCAAACCCTTTCATCAGCTTAGTGTTCTTTCTTTCTGCCCTCTTTGTGGGAAACACAGGTGAGGGTAATGAGCTTGAAATATAGCTGTGTGACCTTGGGTAAATATTTTAACTTTCTTGAATCTCAATCTTCTAATCTGTTGAATAATGAATAGTATGATAATGGCACCTTCCTACATGTCATGTCATTTATTGAGCACTTACTATGTACCAGGTACTTGACTAAGTGTTCTCCGATTTTCACCTCTCCTGTTATCTACTTTCCTTCATTCCCACCTACCTGTTCTCCACCTAAATTCCATTCCTGCCCTCATACTTTCTATCTTCCACTCTCTTCCTTGTAACTCTGTATTCTTTTTGCCCTTTCTTGTTCCCTTCTCCTCTGAATTTCTTCTGTTGCCTTTCTCCCCTTTCTCCCCATCTTTCCCTAATTCCTCTGTCCTTGGGGCCTGCAGCAGTGTTGCAGTAGTCCTCCCTGTCAGGAACATGATTTCAATGGTAGGTAAAAATACTGCAGTGTTATCATGAACAGAGGATTGGAAGTACAATAGAGACCAGAACAGGCCTAGGCCCCAGTGCCAGCAGATGTTATTCAAAATTTCCGTAGGACGAAAGAGCTTGGAGCAACACTGTTCTGATCTAATGACTTACGATACTACCTAAACACTTCCTCTTTCCAGTTGAACTCCAGTCTGAATTGAATATTTCTACACCATCTGCCCCCTTCCCTCTTTCTTCAGGCCAGCCAAGATCTCTCTGAGATAGAGTGTTGAGCTTTCATTCAGCCAGTGCCAGGCTGCTCAGGCTGTGGACTATGCTAGTGGTTTGGGAACCAAAATGTTGAACCATAGCCTTCAGGCATAATCTGGGAGATTTTTGTGCCAAATTCCCTTTTCTCTCTTCACAAGATATAACATCAATTTCTCTCTCTCTTATCTCTCTCTCTCTCTCTCTCTCTCTCTCTCTCTCTCTCTCTCTCTCTCTCTATTTCTCTATCTCTCTCTCTCTCTGCTCTCTCTCTCTCTCTCTCTCTCTCTCTGTCTCTCTCTCTCTCACGCACACACACACACACACACACACACACAAACAAACTGTGAAATGCCAAAAACCAGAAAGGCCTACTACCAGGAGGATGGACATCTTCTCTTAGAGACTTGCTATAGCCAGTCATTGAGCAGAAAGCTGCCCCTGTCCCCCGAAGCTGTCTAAGGCTTGGCCACTTCCCTATATAATTTATAGGTGATAATGTGATAATCTGTTCACAGGTAACTATAATGAAAGCAGCTCACACTGTTTGTAACTCCCAAACTGTGGTAAGGAACAGCAAATATATGAGGGAGTAGGCTGCCCTGCAACAGCGAACATTTAGATTAGAGATTCAGAAACACTTCCCGGATGATTTGATAAGCATCGGAACTCATTTGGAAGAGACAGTAGGGAATCTCCTTCCTTAAAAGTGTTTAAAGAACTATTTAAAGTTCTTGTATAAGAAATGGCATTCAAGCCAAGAGCCAGGGAAATTTACAGGATGAACTACTATAAGTCACTGTGGAATCCTGGTGTCCATATGTTAAGAGTTGTTTTCTAATGCCTATCTTTTAGAAATCCTCCCTCTGATTTCGGATGCCTGGGAGGGAGGTTCTGACTTTGGCTGTAGCTGGGATATTAGAAATGTAGTCAGGGAGACCATGTGCCAGGCTCATTGTGTTCATTTTGTTACACTTTCCTTTCCCTATCTCAGGAAACAGGAGGGGCACAGGGACCTGGAAAGTCCACATGCTAACCCATATCCTGGCCAGGGCAGATGAGTAGTTATCAGGATGTCAGGATTGAGTGGGGGGGGGGGGGGGCTTTTTGTTGTCACTGAAGTACCAGAAAAGAAACACTAAGCTTTTCTTGGACAACCTGGGGAGGGGAGGGCAACCAGAGTCATTCACTCTGAGCTTATTATAAGCGTTCCCTCATTTCTCTCCTTCTTCTGTGTGTCTCTGTCTCAGGTACCGCATGCACAAGTCGCGGATGTACAGCCAGTGTGTCCGAATGAGGCACCTCTCTCAAGAATTTGGATGGCTCCAAATCACCCCGCAGGAATTCCTGTGCATGAAGGCACTGCTCCTCTTCAGCATTAGTAAGTGCCTGAAGGGATAGGGAATGCCTCTGGGGGCTTAGGAACTCAGAGAATAGCTGCTTTTTTCATTAAAGGGTTATCAGCTCCTGGACATTGGTCTTCTTCATTCACTCTTCCTGTTCCCATCTCTCTCAAAATCATTTTTCCTAACAAGGATAAATTTCTTAGCTAGAGACCAATTGCACTGCTGAAATTCATCTTCCATTAGATTTCCTTCTGCCCCGAGACTCCCTTTGGGACAAAGCCTTTTTGGTTGATTATACCAGACCTCTGAATTTTTTCATACCTTCTATCACAGAAACAGGCAAGGACACTTTATATTTCCTGTAGGACAGAAGGGATTGCCTCCTAGAAGGAACTTCCTGTTCTGTCAACAGGAGAAGGTGTATATAAGTAGCTCAGACAGGGTTTATTTGGCAGCCAAGGAATATTTCTTTAATGTTTCTTCTAAGCGGAGTGCTTTGTTAGCCTCTGTGAGGGAAAAACAAGTCAAAATTTGATATGCAAAATCATGTGTGTTAATTGTCTAAATAGTTACACTGTGGACAATGTAAACCTATAGGTCCTAAGAAATGTGTAGGTGAGAAGACTAGAAAAAGGAAAGGCATAGTAAATTGTATTTACTTGATGCCCTTCAAGTTGAGTGAGCTAACCTTTTCCCTAGGACATTCAGACTTCAACTGCAGGAAACAAAGTAGATGATTCCCTCCCTGTGGGGGTGGGGGTCAAGTGTGTGGTCAGAAAACTTGGTGCTTTGTCTAATGCTCCTTGTGGGCATGCTTCCCCTCCCCATTCTGTCTTCATCCCACATCAGTTCCAGTGGATGGGCTGAAAAATCAAAAATTCTTTGATGAACTTCGAATGAACTACATCAAGGAACTTGATCGTATCATTGCATGCAAGAGAAAAAATCCCACATCCTGCTCAAGGCGCTTCTACCAGCTCACCAAGCTCCTGGATTCTGTGCAGCCTGTAAGCAAATGATGGAGGGTGCTTTGTCAGGGAGAGCTGCCTGATAGAGCCAAATGATAATATGTTGTTCTAGGGTCTGGCACCACCCGTTGGGAGGTGCTCCCATTACCCTCTGGCTTTGAGTGTGGTCCAGAAAGAAAGTGCAATGGAGAAGAAAGGAACACAGGTCACAATGTCCCACTTGGATGTTGTGAAAGAGGTGGAGGAGTTGAGAACAGAGCAGCTGGGCCTCAGGAAAAGGGCTTAGAGCAGATAAGTCCTCTAGGCAGACAAAACAGATGTGGATGTTGTTCCCCTCTTCCTTGAGTCGTGTATGTGAGTTTTTGTGTGTGAGCAATTGTGTATGTATGTGTGTGTGTCTGTGTGCGTGTGCGTGTGAGAAAGAGAGAGAGAGAGAGAATGAGAATGCAAATAGGAACATGGGCCCTGGGGAAGAGGAATACCCAGCCCTGTGTCAGAGAGCTTACAATGGTGTAAATGATATCTTGGGAGTCCTCAGTGACTCCCCAGAGGCCACTTAGTACACACACGCACACACGCGTGCACACACACGCGTGCACACACACGGCCAAGGACAGAGAAAAAGGAGCAACTCAAAGGCGGGGGTAAGAGCCTGATAAAGCCAACTCCTTGACAACTTTGTTTTCTTGCATTCTCCCTCTCTCATTGTCCCCCTACAGATTGCTCGAGAGCTGCACCAGTTCACTTTTGACCTGCTAATCAAGTCTCACATGGTGAGCGTGGACTTTCCAGAGATGATGGCAGAGATCATCTCTGTGCAAGTGCCCAAGATCCTTTCTGGTAAAGTCAAGCCCATCTATTTCCACACTCAGTGAAGCTTCGGAAGCCCACATTTACTCACCTGACCCCACTCCCCTTTTCAGATATTTTCTGCCTGTTATAACGCTGCACTACTTCTCTGCCGTGCCTTGGGGAATTTCCTCTATTGATGTATAGTGTGTTCCTACGTTCTATTTGCTAGGCTTTTTCTCTTTTCCTTATTTCATTTTCCTCCCTCCCTATCTGACCCTCCCATGGCACTTTGAGACTCTGCTCCCTGCCATGGTTCTTATCTGTGTTTTGAATGGTGTTGTATTTCTTTAAATCTGTAATGATCCTCATGTGGCCCAGTGTCAAGTTGTGCTTGTTTATAACACTGTGCTGTGTGCCAGCCACACAAATGTGTACTCATCTAATGCCACGGGAAGTTTAGAGAGCTAAGAGTATCTGGGAAAACTAAGACTAAAACAAGAAAAAACCCAAACAAACAAAAAAACCTTGCTAAGATATTTTTCCTCTTAAAAATATAAAAACAAATCCCCCAAAGAAGCTAACAGTGACTAGAATAAGGTGAGCATTATAAGACCATGGGGAGTCACTGCTTTTTTCCCAAACCCTCTCTCCAAAACTTTATTTTCTGCTAATAGCTGTTGCCATTAGAGGGCAGGGCGACCTCAAAGCTGAGTTGGGAGGAGGGGAGAGACAGATTTAAGGTAGTCAAAGAAGACAGTTAAATCACCAGTACTTGACCACAGACTGGTCCCTGACATCTAGATTCAACTGCAGTGCAATTCATTGTACTGAAAATGTCCTTGTTTGAAAACTTGTCTGCATGTGAATGCCTCCTCCATCCCAATCTCTTTCTCTCTCACCCTCTGCCTCCACCGTCAAATTGATTTTCAAGAGCTTTTCCAAGAACTTTGAACAAATGTTCTCTTTAGCTACAACTTGGCCACTTCCAGTGAAGAATCAGACCTTCAAAAGATCTGACCCTTTGGAAGGCCTCATTCAGATCCAGGTGTGCTTTCCCATTTATGGGCCAAAGAGGAGCTTGGGGCTGTAGTCAGAGGAAAAGGAAGTGGTTGCTTGGCTCTTCTTCACTTAGGACACTGAAAAATTGATCCTTCTTTGCTACATCTTTTAAAGACCTGAATGCTTTCAACCTGACTCCATGCAGCTGCAAGATCCCTCCACCCTCCCTTGAGTGTTTTGTGGGCCTGAACTTCACCAGCCACAGTGGTGAAGCTGGTCCACTTCTCTAGGCCTATTCACAGACTCTCTGCTAAGAGCCCTCACCACCAAGAAGGCTAGCAAGCAAGCAATCAGATTTAACATTTATGCAAATAGACTCAAAGACTTTTAACCAAATATCTCTCATCAACTATCAGATCTTCTCTGCAGCCTTTAGACAAGCTGAAAAGAGGGCATCAACAGGATTGAACAAGCTGGACGACTTGCTCTTGTCCCCCAGAGATGGTACTTTCCCACCAATTGGATAAATGCCCACTTTCTTCTTCAGAACAGCTAACAGGGCTATCCAGATCAGGGTTAAAGAAAAAATCCAACTACCAGGCTGGGAAGAATGAAGACACTAGAACCAGAAACCCTGTAAATGCTCTCCTTGCCACCCAGCATATCTACTTGCAGAAGTCATGGGAAGAGGAAAGAAGAAATTAAGAGGAGACGAACTACTAAATTAAAGTCTTCACAGGCAAAGTTTAAAGCCATATGGGTACCATCTGGTGAGTTTACTCATCCTTCTCCTCTGCTGCTGATTCTGGGCTCTGACTTTGGCCATATTCACTCAAACTCCTCACCTATGTTGCTGCCTGTCAGCTGGAGGGAAGCTGAAACATTAAGACTACAGAACCATGACCTCCTTTGGGAAGGTCTGGTTGATGTGGCTCCAGTGGGCTGCCACTCATGAACTTGAGGTGTGTTCCTTGGACACTTGTTTCATATAGTCCTTTGGCACACCTCTGTTCTGTTCACTATGTCCCCCAAACATAAGTGCAAAGGGAATGTTCACCTACTTTCTCATCTTAGCTACTGCCTCCTCACTTAGCTCTTAAATTCAACTGCTAAACTCAAGAAATAGGGAGCCAGTCAACAAACTGCCTATTTCAGTTGGTTCACTTTACTTGTTGAAGAAAGTTTCTGAGTGATATGATATGATCTACATGGGTTTCCTCCCCTGATTTATGTATTGATATTAATAGCCAAAAGAACTTGCAAAATAGCTTCTTTAAATAACAAGGGAGAGGTGAACCCAAGATGGGTGATATACCAATCCCAGACTGCTGGATAAAACTAAAGCTGACAGGTTCTCTTTCTGACATCAGCTAGACCGATTCTGGTTTTCTTTGTTATGACACCATTTGACTTATATAAGCTCACTGGATAACTTTTAGCTATTTTAAACAGAAAAAAAGTACACTGCTCTTTTCAGTTAAACTAGGTTACATTTTAACAATTTCTTTACATCTGTTTTGAAATTATTTTAACTTTTTGTGGTACATAGATTTCATCATATCATTCTAATACCTCTCCTTGTAAAGACTAGAGGCTCTCCTTTCCATTTCTCTCACTATCAAATTTTTCATCTTTAGAGATTTGTCGATTGTGACTCTTGTCCTTATGAATATATATGTACATATATGCTTTTACTGGTGAAAGCCGAAATTGATATAATTAAAAACAGCAACAACTTGATTACTCCAAATTTCCGAATGGCAAGACTAGGGAAAAACAGCCTAAACAAGTTTTTAGGCCTACTGTTTTTGCACTGGGGATTCTGTGAGAAGAAATATTTTAGCTTGGCTTTGTTCTCCCACCGATGAAAAAAGGATTTGTTTTTTGTTTTTGACCATTTATATTCTAGGCAATGTAAATGACAAAAGTCTCATTTTACATACACTCTACTCTACAAACAGAGTTGACGTGGTTGATAGACTGTTCTCACCTGTGAAGGATTGACCACCCAGATACACTCACCTGGTGAGCTGGAAGATGAAGATCACTCACCAGACATGTCACAGTGGCTATCTCCAAAGAAGTTTGCAGTGCTCAATGAGGATGGACAGTGAGGAAATGAGAGGAAAAAAAAAGGAACACCAGGGAGAAGGCCCTGTCTGTGTAGACAATGGACAGCTGCCAGGGTCACAAATGCCATAGTCAAAGAAAAGAATTGTGTGGCAGTTTCAGCTCTTGTTCATTGGGCAGCTCACCCAGGCCTGGCCTTTGAGCTGAAATGGGGATTATATTCTTTGTTCCATAGCTTTTCTATGCCACAGACAGTGTCATTGTTCTTATATATAAAGCTTATTATTTTTTTAATGAGAAAGGGTTTTTTTGAAGGATTCTGTCATATCGCTGAAAAAGAAAATCAGTAATACATATATTTTTATATATGTTCACTGGCCCTAAAAAAGAGGAAAAAACAGTTTTCCTCTGTCCTTTGGATAGTTGCTGAGGGTTGAGAAATAATGTGCTGATGCTAGAGTCCCTGTCTGTCCATACTTTATTTCTAAATGCACATATACATATATAGCAAGAAGAATTCTATTTGTACTTTAAGAGAAAGTAGTTCCACCATTTACAATACTGACATTACACAAATTACCTAACTTAGAGCTTCGAGAAGCTTCTGTTTGTTTCATTAGGCATAGCACAGACCTGGCCTTGCCTTGTTTTTCTTCCTTGATATTTGGCAGGGCACAAAAGCCCAAGCCACTCTTTTCACCCCTTTCCAACCTTGTACCAGAGTTGCACTTTATAAGATTTCTCTCCAGACAACTCAGTAACTATTCCTGCATGTTGTTTGCATAGCCCTGGGAAAACAAGAGGTTGACTACTAATTATCCTGTACCAGTTGCCCAGATGAAAAAGCACTGAGCCAAGGGAGTGGCCCTCATGCTCAACCCCCCTGTAGGGAGTCATGGGAATCAGGAATACTAAAGCACAGGACCAAATCCTAAATTTAAAGTCAAAATAAGCCACTTTGCATGTGCAATTTCTTGTAAAAGGAACTTTCTACCCCTGCTGCCTTTTATAGGCAGTTCTGTTCTCATCACTAATCTCTTTGAAAATCTGAAAGATGTTTAAAAAAAGACAACGAGATGAGAGCATCACATTATGTAACCAAAGATTACAATGTATCTGCTAAGATACCAAAATTTTTAAGGGCATGGAGGGAGTAAACATTAGTGCCTCTTTGGTAAGCTATCCAAAGACAGACTAAAGGACTTGGCTGGTGACTGACTTATAAGAGATCTGTGGGTTCCCCCCACCCTAAAATATACATGTTAGAAGAGTGGAAGATAATTTTAATGAGATTATGGGTCATTCGCTAAGTCATTTTATAAGCAGGACTAACTTTCTTTTTCTCCTATAGTTGTTGAGCAGATTTTTAAAGCTCCATTATTGCATGGTTGGAAATGGAGCTGTCTTGGCCACTGTGTTTGCTAGTGCCCATGTTAGCGTATTTGAACATGTGAATACCTTGCTGAGAAAGGGAGCATTAAAGGACTAGATTTTGCATTATAAGTACAGCAGGCAGAAATCTTCTTTTCTGCCCACTTTGGAAAACACAAAATGTTCTCTGTGGTTTAAGGCAGACAGTTGAAATATATTGTAAATGAGTATTTGTATCTATGTTTCAAAATTGAATTATGTATATATATATAATGTGTTCTGATAGCTTTACCTTTCTCTGCACCTTTATATTATGTTCCAGGTCACAAATAATAGCATGTACTTGTGAGAGAGGCTGCAGTTGCATTTTGGGACCTCTCTCAAAATGTAAAAGACACCTTGGTTAATCAGATAACTAAGAGATCTGCTGTTGGGGCCTGACCCGCGGGCCTTACAAAGGAGCAGAGGTGGGGGGAATGGTAGGGTACATAATGTATTGCACTTTACTAGCCCAAGACTAGTGAATGTTTAAAGGGTGGTGAAAACTTATTGTAACTAACTGGGATTTACTATAGGGAAAGCCCAGAGTTGAGGCCAAAGGCTCACCAAAATAATTAGCCAGTGGCCCCTTAATGGGACTTGAGCAGTTGCAAGAAGGAAGGACATTCTTTGTTATTTGCCATCCTTGTGGGAAAAGGGCAGTTTACTGCACTTGGAAACCTGGAGCAAATGCTCCATCTTTCACATGATTTACTCACCTGCGATTGAGGTGCTCTTGCTACTGGGTGTCTGTGTGCTCTAATTATGGTTTTGGATATGTTCTGTAAAGATTTTGACAATGAAAATCTGTTGTTTTTTTCTGTTAAAAATTTGACAATGTACTAAAAGTAATGTCTCTGTAGGTACAGGTCTATCTCTGCCCACAGTTAAGGGTGTTTTTGTTCAATTAAGAGATTGACACTGGGGTCTTGTTGCTCAGAGCCTCCCAAAAACTTAACCATTTCTAGGTGAAAGCAGAAAAATCCACATTATTCACTCCTCTTCAGACACTCGAGCTGAGTTAACAAAACATATGAAATGTTCCCATCCACCAAAGTGAATGGTAAATATTTGAATTTAACAGGTAGAGTCTTAAAGGGAAAACACCCTTTGAGTCACCTTCAATTTATCCCCATTTGGTTTGGCCAAAAAGTAGGTAATATGTATTGATTGGTTTCCAACCCCAATTCAGTAAAGAAAGGATGCTGGTTCCATTGGCCACCAAAGACTGGAACATACACATACCCTAAAGAGAAGAAAATTCTGAAATGTTGTTGCTTTTCAGGTGGCGCCCACTCTGCCGGATGCTTCATACTTTGGAACTGTGTTTCCTGCACAGCAGAAAGGGCAAGCCTGCAGTCTTTCTCAACCGTAGCCCTTGGTGCCAACTGTCCAGCAGTGAGGTGCCTGTGGGGTTGTCCTATCCCATAAGCCGTTCAGGTGCTGAGAGAGATCACCATTGGGATGGCCCAAGCCAGAAAAGAGTCCCTTCGGCACCCACTGATACCCTTCTGCTTTCTCCTAGACTGGAACATGGATTAGGGAGCACTTTGGACATGACATTCTTGTCCTGTCCTGTCCTTGAGATTAAGTTGGGCAGCAAGAGGGAGCAGAGTATGTAACCAGATATAAGAATTAATTTTGATATTGAGGGAAAATTTTTTTAAAAAGAAAAAGCATCATGTAGAGATTTTTTTCAAAAGAAACATTAATTTTGCTTGAAACTTGTTTCATTGGCTCTTCAGTTCTCACAGTGGCACTTGGCCTCCACTGGGCAGGAGGACCAGCCCCAAGCGCTAGTGTTCTGTTCTCTTTTTGTAATCGTGGAATCTTTGGTTGCTCTAAATATAATTAAAAATGGCATAAACTTGTTTGTTGGAATACATGTGTGATTCTGGATTTGTCTCTGTCTCTGCTTTTAGAAATGTCATCCATTGTGTAAAATACTGACTTACTGTCTGCCAGCTAAAGCTTGGCCACAGCCCCTGTTGTGGCTACAGGCTCAAGTTATTGTTAACAAAGAGACTTTAGAAAAGCTGCTAATGTCCTCTTATCACCATCGTTAATTTGTTAAAACATAAAACAATCTGAAATTTCAGATGAATGTCATCAGAGTTCTTTTAATTAGCTGCTTTTATTGGCTGTCTTTATTGAAATCAAGAGTTGGTATCATGCCCAGTTACCTTTTACACTACTTTGGTTTCCATATACACACATAAAAAAAAAAAATCTTTGTACAGGGGTTATAATTTTGACCTCTGTTTGGCCTTAACATGGGTTGGCCTAGGACAAAAATATCAAAGGGTCTGGGCTAGAAAGCACTGATGGACACCAATGGCCCATTACAACCTCTCATCAAAAACCCTGGGCTTGCCAAGCAGGAAAAAGCCACACAAAACCCAGCTGTTCACCCCCATTCTCATCTTTCTGAGAGCATAGAATGGGTGCAGGTTTCACTGCCCAGTTCTTGTCAAGCTTCAGATCAGGAGTGAGCACGTTCACCTCTTCAGTATGTTTCAGGAGCCATGTCATCCTTGACCACCCAGGTAAAATTTGAGCCAGCATTCTTCTGGATTTTCAAAAGTTTGAGCGAGGTCCCCTCCTGTCTCATCTCAGTGTGAATACTTATGAGATCCCAAAAGTAATTTCTGGGCTTGATATATAGGTCATCAATTAGGTGGAAAGATGTTAAGGAATAATGTGAAAGTTCTTTATGCCTCAATGTCCTCACCTGTAATACGGGTTGTCACAGTCTCTCTCTGCTGGACTGGGTTGAGGATTCAGTAAGAATGTATGTGACCCAGCTGCTGGGCTTATTTCTCTGGCTTTGCTCCCTGTTTAAATGCTAGAATCCCTAAGATGGATCCCTTATTGAGCCATGTTTGTCATTGGCCGCCTCAGAGTGGATGGATTTCTCAAAATTTTCCTGAGAACAGTGCTTGATGGACAGAAGAAAAGGAGATTTTTGGCATATGTGTCTGTGTATGTCTAAGTAAAAGAGAGAGAGAGACAGAGAGAGAGAGAGAGAGAGAAAGAGGAGAGAGAGAGAGAGAGAGAGAGAGAGAGAGAGAGAGAGAGAGAGAGAGAGAGAGAGAGAGAGAGAGAGAGAGACTGTGTGTGTATAAGTAGAGCCTGCTTCCTGAGGAGCCCCTCTGACCACCATTGCTTAGGTTCTCTTCTCTTGGACTTACTGACAGTGACCTAACAGCCACCCTACTTGGTTTCATTTACCACTCAGCCCCTGCCTAAATTGAAAAGGTAGTTAGCATCCATTACAGATTTCCAAAAGAGTAGCAAAGCACACAGATCAGGGATTAAAAAGAGCCTGGAAGCAGGAGTCCTATATATGAGCTAGTGTATAACTATGATTCTGACCTGCTGATATGATGTTGGAAAACCTGCTTTCCTTATCTGGACCTTAGTTTTATCATTTATGAAATGAGTGCATCTGAAGGTATGGAACAGGACTAGATGAGATGGGAAACCTCTTTCCATGTGGACGTGATGGTTATTGCAAACAGCAGCACTTTTCTTAACTATGACATAAAAGGAAAAGGAAAGGGTTATTTGTTATCCCTACAACATACAGTTTTGAAACTAAAACCCACATGTTTGTACTCAAAAACTTAACACCTAGGGGGTCAAAACAACAATTGAGTTCTGTGTAATAGATGCTGTCAACCTCCTGATGGATGGAGAAAAGGCTCAAAAATGAAAGAATTTGTTTACCATTTAAATGGTCTCAAAAAAAAAAGGAGATAAATACGAGTTAAATAAGTCACAGTCCATACTTTCAGTGAGTTTACAGTCTATTAAATATCTTAGGCCAAGCCAGTCTGGGACTTCAAACTATCATTTCCATCCCTCAGGCAATATTGGGCTAACCTTTGATTTATTTTTGCTGCCTTTTAGAATTAGAAGGGATCTTAGCATGTAGCCATATTTTTTATTCTTCACATGAAGAAGTAAGGCCAAAAATCTTGTTGAATGTTTTTGAGAATTAGGACCATAGTAAGGGATTAGCACTAGAACCTTCAGCTCATGGCCCCTTTATGTGCCTGCAGGCTGCCATGCTAAGGTAGCAGAGCACATGGGAACCTCTACCATCCTCTTACACACTGGCCAAGATCCTTGGTGAGAGAGCCTCCATTTCTCGTCTGTGGTTTCCATATATACAGCCTGAGGATCTCTACTCTTAACACAGCACTTACTTCACCTCCTACCCCCTTCCAGAGGTTTCTTGATGCCACTGCAAGAAAAGTTGAGAGGAGCGAATTATTGAGGGAGATGGGGTAGGGATTACAGAAGCAATGAAAACCATTTAAAAAACACTGCAGTATGAAAACTTAATTTTTTGAGTTAACAGGCAGATGCAAATGATTCAGATCCTCAGATTCTCCTGCCACCATTGTTTGCTTTATTTTTTTCAAGCCACAACTTTCCCTCTTCCCTCAACTTCTTTTCCAGGGTGCTTCAAGCAAGGAGAAGGCTATTTGACGAATTTGGTCTGACTGCAAACCAACAAGACTATACCAAATAAGCTGACTTAATCCATACTCTATGCAAACTTACCCCCAATACCCATTGGGTCACTTCAAATCTCAGACCAGAAAACAGGCCAGCAAAGCAGGCAGATGCTCTGAGAGGCACATTGCCTGCCACCTGGGCAGTGACACTTGTCACTAAAAGAAGCAAGCTCTTTTGATGCTTATACACAATGCTATGAGTGGATTTACCCTGGCTGGTTTGGCTCAGTGGATTGAGCGTCGGCCTGCGAGCTAAGTGTCGCTGGTTCGATCTTCCAGTCAGGGCACATCAGAGAAGGAAAACTCTGACTCCAAAAAACCTCCGCTGCCTTGCGGCATACCTCTTCAGGGGAAAGGCTAAGGGAGAAAACCCCAACAGAAAATCCGGAGCCGGAGTCCCTAAGGCGGTTTGACGTTGTAGTCAACACCGGCAACTCCTGCGGCGCACCTGAAGCCAAGCTGTATTGACTCCGTCTTTCCCTTGGATCCTTCAGCTGCGAAGAGAGGGGGGGTCTGCTGCATGGGCAACAGCAGACCCTCCATATCACCCTGCCCAGGGTCTGTAGCTTCAGCTTCACTGGAGAGGACACTCCAGCGTCATCGCAAGATGTCGATTCAACACGGGAGGAGACAGATACCGTGTCACTCCCGAGTCGGACTGCACAGCCATTCTCGGCGGTGCAGATAGACTCTTAAGAAGCTACACCATCATCTCTCGAGATGGACGGCTGCCGACAGAGATGAGTGGATAATGTCAAGGTTGAATTAATCTTGCAAGAGAGTCCCACCAATTCAAAAAATTTCAGAGATTCCCCACATGGCCACAATATCCAACAACCCCCTCATTCATTTGTTCTTTTATTCAATAACTATTTCTGCAACCACTCTGTATCCTACACATGAACAAGACAGACATGGTCACTGTCCTCATGGAGCTTCCAGTCTAGTGAAAGAGACATAGACAGACAATTATAATATAATGGGTGCCATGTTAAAGGAAGTTCAATATTTTATTGGAGTGCAAAAGAAGGATGCCTAGAGTAGTCCAGTGGGAAGATCAAGGAAGGCATCTTAGAGAAGTCTAAGCTGTGACCCGAGTTGAATGAAGATGAAGCTGAGGTGGGGAAGAGGACATTCATCTTTAGTCAAGAGACAGTAGCCTTGTAAAGAAAACTACAAACAGTTTAGCCAGAAGGAAATGTTTAAAGAAGGCTGTGGCTGTGAGACAGGAGGGTTGAGAAAGAGGCACAAACAAAGCCAGTGAGAGTAAATGTGGAGCCATAGACATTATTGCCAGCATTTCAGTCACAAGAACACATGATCTCATTTGAACTTCACCACATCCTTAAAAGACAGATAGGTCATGGATCAAGCTCATTACGCAGATAGGAAAACTGAGGCTCAGCATGGTAAAGTAATTGGCACAAAAGCTGCTCCCAAATAGTTAGTGGTCCTAAATCTAAACAGGAAGCCTAGAATCTCCCAATTTCCAGTCTCAGGCTTCTCACATTAGACCAATCTATCAAAGACCTCAGGACCTGGTGCAATTGTTGGAATGTGTTCAGTAGTCTTTGTGGTGATATCATACTATCCCATCTGAACCTGCCATGGCCTTCTTGAACTCACACTCTCTAACATGGAGTTCCTAGATGGTAAACAGGGCATCCCAGAGAGGAGCAGTGGCATCATCTTAAGAGGCAGTGCAGGCTTTGTGAAGCCAGCCAAGTTGGTGCTCTATGGTTGTGGGGCCTCATTCATTCATCAAAACAGGAAGTTAAAAAATGTTGAAGAAGAAGATATTACATCTTCTTAGAGGAGATGGCATTAACATCAGACTTTGGACTTGAACAATGAAGTGAAATGAAGTTGCACAGGAGGGAAATGTAGCTGAGCAGGCAACCAAAGCAGAAGGAAGAGCATGGATAAATGCCCAAGTGGCAGGAAAGAGCATGGTTTCTGCTTTAGTACAAAGAGTTGACAATGAGTATGGACTAGGGCCCACTGTAAAAAGCTTGTGTGTCTTGCTAAGAAGTGAAATTTCTCCTGTAGGCCAGTTATTCTTAGTTGCCACATGTGAAAGGTAATGATCACATGTGTGACATACTTTCAAGGGAACCTCAAGGGTTGTATGCAATTCCTGACACACAGCTATCACTTTGCCCCTTTTTCTCCCACTTAAGTAAGCAAATACAAATACAAGTGAGACACTGTATTGAAAGAAAACAAATTGCACCTCTTATAGTATAATTTTCAGAAAATTATCCACCAACTTCAATGTTTAGGATATTACCAACAAATTACTCTCCATACCTCACAACTGATTACAGAGTACCAGCTGAGATAATTATGGATTTTTTAACAAAGCTGTAATGCAATTAGTTTTGGGAAATAGAAGCCATGCTAAAACATACTATATAAGACTATAATAAAGTGTGACACAGAGATTGAGTCAAGGGAATAATAATAAAAATAATAATAACAAATGTATTGAGCATTTACTATGTGCTAGGATATGCTAAAGATAAGCTCTTTATATTGTGCCTTACATAATACTCACATCAACCCTATGATTTGAGCACAGTTACTCCCATTATATCGATAGAGAAACTAAGGCTCGGACTCTACATTATTTTGGGCTCAGACTCAAGATCACTACTAAGCAATAAAGCTTGAACTCAAACTAAAGTGTGTTTGTTGCCAAAGCCTACAGTGTTGATCACTGCACTATATTTTCTTTATTGAAAAGTTGGTTGAGTTTCTCAGTCTTTACAAAGAGACCCTGGGAACTCAAAACAGGCAGCATTATAAATAGGAATGAAGAAGAAACTATATCACAATGGAATTGTCTTCACACTCACCCACTCCGAGAGTGACAGTAATGTCCGGATTACATGAGCCAATGATTTCGCCAGAGCAGCCACCTCCTTCCCAAGTTTTAGAGAAGTCATGTGGGGAGAAAAGAAATAGTCTTTTCCAGAAATACAATCTTGCAAAATCTTGCTCTCCTTTCCTGTCTCTAGTTAGAGGTACCTGGGGTACAGAAGTTCACCAGATGTTCAGAGAACTTATGATCATATTTGTCTATAAAGGCAGCCTGAGAAAAGATCACTGTATCAGGAATCAGGATACCAGTTTCTGCCACTGATTCACAGGCCCCTTCTCCTTTCTGGGTCTCAGTCTATTTACTTATAGGGCAAGGGTGATACGAATTGGGGTAGAGTCTTCTTACTCTAACATGTCTTCTTAGATTCTGCGAAACTTTTTCCTAAAATCAGAATTTTGTCAATCTGCAAATTTCCAGCTTTATATCACTTCAAATGAGCATAATTTTATTCCTAAATTTTAGAGTCTGTTTCATAAAATAAAGACTAATTTTAGAACTTGCTTTACTTCAAAATGTTGACACACCAGCCTCCTTGACAACACACCCAGTATTTCATTGCTTGTCATTCCACAACAGCCTCCACCCAAAAGTGTTCCATCTCACCTACCATTCAAATACACCTCTCAGTCTCGATGGGAGTATATTCCTATTAATACTTCTTAAGCCATGCTATACCTGGAAAATTTTGACATGGGTCAAAGACCCTGCTAGATATGTCTCCTGTCCAGAATAAATGTAGGCAACTGTGGCTGCTTAGGTAATCTCTAAGATGAAGGTGGTGTGGATTTTATTAATTGTGTAGATCAGGAACCAGCATATAGGCAATGCTACTGGATAAATACTAATGGACAAGAGACCAGATCAAAGATCTCCCTTTCAAACAAGGCAATACGTTCTATTAGCCTTTGTTGATGTGGTAACCTTCATATGAAATGCCCTCCACTCCTGCCTAGGTAAATCCTTCCAACCCATTAAGGCTCAACTCAAATGCAAACTGCAGGATGTTTTCCCTGATTGCCTCAATTGGAAATAAGCTCTCTCTCTTTTAAATTTTGATTATCTTTCCCTTAATCCCAAAGCACTAGTTTTGCTTACACTTAGTTATATTAGTGACTCACTGCCATTTATATAGAGCAGAATATCTTACAGCACTATGATATACACTATCTCATTGGAGATTCACATGGACACTAAGAAAAGCAGAGGGGGAATTATTAATATCCCAGTTAAATATACGACAGGAGGGAAGCATTGTTATTTTATAAGTTGACTGGAAACTTCTATTTCTAGCAGTATGTCTTTCTACATACCCTAAATGACCATCCCAATGAAAACATGAGGCAAAGCATAAAAGTAACATTTTAAAGCTCATTGCTGAACTGGTATGATAATAGCGAATCCATAGCCAAAATGGAAGTGAAAGCAGAAATTCTTCAGTGACAAAGCCAACTTTTGCCCTGAGGATTTTACCAGACCCTGGGAGGCTGAATTTCAACATTGATTATTCTAAGAGATGAAAAAAGGAGATAATAACTAGGGTTTTCCCAAGATGAGAAGTCCTATAGGAGACTTCCACATACTCTCAATGTAAAGGTGAGGAAGAATTAAATCTGTCTCACAAAATGAGATAGTAAGTAAACTTGGCACTGGGTGGAGGGGAAAAATAAACTTCTCATCAGAATTTATAACCATAGGTGGTCTTTATATAATTTTGTAGTCCTAATCAAAAATACAACATCTGAAAAAAAATAAAAGCTGAGATCCCACAACAGCAGTTCCCACAAGTGATGGGCTAAGGCAAATCTTCTATGGAAGAATGCAATTTTCATCAAGGTCTCAAAAATCCCTATATATGAAGATACTAAGAAAATGAGCATCTCATGATCAAAAGTTACAAAACACAGAAAGCAACAAAACAACCTGAGTTAAAGCCCACAGAAACAATAAACATAATCATACAGACTATAGAATATAAAGCCATAATACATAGAATATAAAAATAGCTTTGTCAAAAGTGGTTAAAGAGACTTATAAAATGCTTGAAATATAAACAAGGAAAAAGAGACTGTAAAGAACAATTAAACATTTCAAAAAGTAAAATAGAGATTATATCCAAAGAATCCTGAAACACCGATTCAAAAGAACCTATGCACCCCTATGTTCATAGCAGCGCTATTTACAGTAGCCAAGTGCTGGAAAGAGCCAAAGTGTCCATTAGTAAATGAGTGGATCAAAAAACTGGTACATTTACACAACAGGATACTATGCAGCCAAAAAAAAAGAGAAGGAATTCCTACCTTCATGACAGCATGGATGGAACTGGAAAGTTTTATGCTTAGTGAAATAAGCCAGGCAGCAAAAGGCAAATACCATATGATGTCACCTAATATAAGAACCTAATGAACAAAACAAACAAATGAGAAAATAGAACCAGAGGCATGGGAATAAGGGTCAGACTGACAGTGACCAGGGGGAGAAAAGGGTAAAGGGAAAGGGTCTAGTCAAGAAACTAGTATAAGTGACCCATCGACATGAACAATAGGGCAGGGATTGACCGTGGGAGAAGCGGGGATGGGTGGAACAGGGGAGAGCAACTGGGGGAAAATGGGACAACTGTAATAGAACAACAATTAAAAAATAAATTTAAAAAAATCAACAAACAACAAGTGCTGGTGAGGATGTGCAGAAAGGGGAACCCAGTGCTCTGTTGGTGGGAATGCAGACTGGTGCAGCCACTGTGGAAAACAGTATGGAGATACCTCAGAAACTAAAATAATAATAATAATAAAAGTAAAATATAATCACTGTAACTAAAAAAGTAGAATAGTATATTTAAATATATATTGGTAAACAAAAGAACATTAAATACACAACTGAAGAATCAGTGAATAGATCCTGGACTTCTAGCCAAGATGGAGGTATAGGTAGACACACTTCACCACCTTCCACAACCATAAGAAGGATTACATCTACCTCAAAACAAAAAACACCCAGAACTACCAAAAAATCAAACTTCATGGAAGTCCAACAAAGATATAAAGAAGTAATACTCATTCAGACCATCACTGCGATCGTAGGAGGAATGGAGACAGGGAGTGAGGGTGGAGAGGCTATGGTGCGGTGGCAGTGGTGACAAGGCAGTGGCTATGGCTAGCAAGTGGAAAGAGCAGTCACACATTATAAAAACTGGGAGGAACACTTGGGGAGTTATTAAAGCCCCAGGCCAGACCAAGCGGCTCATGGTTCCAGTACCAGGCAAATAAAGCCTCACTGCTTCTGACTATGAAAACCAGTGGGGACAGGTGGAAGAAACTGCCTGTCTCTCTGGAGAGTTCTTTTACAGGGTCCCCACAGTCCTAGAATATACACAAACCCAACCACTCTGGGAACCACCACTAGGGCAACAGCTAAAGGGGCACCGGTTGCATATGGGAATTGGGTGAAGTGACTGGAAAAGGGGCAAGTTCCAAGAAAATGGCATTGTTCCCTCTCTGACCCCTCCCCCATGTACAGTGCCACAAAGTGGTGAAATCAGTCACCTAGCACTAATGAATGCCTAAGGCTCTGCCCCTTACAATGTAACAGGTACAACAGCTCTACCCAAGACACAGAGGCAAAGACAGGAGGCTGTGAAGGTGAGGAGACAGAGAAGTATGGCTCAAAAGAGGGAGCAGATCAAGGCTCCAGAGGGAGAACTAAGCCAACCTAACAGACACAGAGTTCAAAATACTGGTGATAAAGATGCACACAGACTTGACAGACATGATTGAGTATGGCAAATGCATAAGGGAAAAAGTGAAGGCTATAATAAGTGAAATAAAGAAAAATCCACATGGGCCAGGGCTCAAATCAATGATGTGGAACATAAGGGAAAAATAGAGTCAACCAGTAAGAATGAAGAAACAAGAATTGAAAACAGTGAGGCGAGTCTTAGAAACCTCTGGGACAGCTTTAAACATACCAAAATCCAACTCATAGGGGTGCCAGAAGGAGAAGAGGAAGAGCAAGAAATTGAAAAATTATGTGAAAAAAATAATGAAGGTAAACATTTCTAATCTGGTGAAGGAAATAGACATACAAATCCAGGAAGTACAGAGTCCTACACAAGCTAGACCCAGAGAGGACCACACTAAGACACATCAAAATTAAAATGCCAAATATTAAAGATAAAGAGAGAATCTTAAAAGCAACAAGGGGCCCTGGGTGGTATGGCTCAGTGGATTGAACACTGGCCTGTGAACCAAAGGTTTGCCTGTTTGGTCCCCAGTCAGGGCACATGCCTGGGTTTTGGGCCAGGTCCCCAATTGGGGGCACTTGAGAGGCAACCAAACATTGATGTTTCTCTCCCTCTTTTTCTCCCTCCATTCTCCTCTTTCTAAAAACAAATAAATAACCTTTTTTTTTTTTTAAAGCAGCAAGGGAAAAGAAGAGAGTTACCTACGAAGGAGTTCCCATAAGACTCTCAGCTGTTTTCTCAAAAGAAACTTTGCAGGCAAGAAGGAACAGGCAGGAAGGAACTGGCAAGAAGTATTCAAATTGAAGAAAAGCAAGGACCTAAAAACAGGATTACTCTATCCAGCAAAGCTATCATTTAGAATGGAAGGGCAGATAAAGTGCTTCCCAGGCAAGGCAAAGCTAAAAGATTTCATCATCACCAAGCTTCTATTATATGAAATGTTAAAGGGACACATTTAAGAAAAAGAAAAAGATCAAAACCATGAACATTAAAATGATGACAAACTCACAACTATCAATAAATGAATATAAAAACAAAAACAAACTAAGTGAACAACTAGAATAGGAAGAGAATCATAGGAATGAGGATCATTTTGAGTGTTATCATCTGGGAGGGGGAAGAAGGAAGGGGGAGAATGGGGAAAAGGTGCAAGAATCAAGAAGCATAGTTGGTAGGTACAAAATAGGCAGAGGAGTGTTAAGAATAGTAAAGTAAATGGAGAAGCCAAAGAACTTATGTGTATGACCCATGGATATAAACTAAGGGGGAGGGTATTGCTGGAGGCAAGAGAGGTACTGGGCAGAGGGGGGCAAAGTGGGAAAATTGGGACAACTGTAATAGCATAAAATATACTTAAAATAAGATAAAATTAAACTCAAATTATTCATAAGGTATCACAAAAAAATGAGAAATATTAGAGGTTTAGAGACATGAGGGTAGACTATATTGATCTACTATATATCTAACTAGACTTCCAGTCATGGAGTAGGAAATAGGCAATATTCAAAGCCAAATAGCTGAGCATTTAAATAGTGTTGAAAGATATTAATCTTTAAGACCTGGAATCCTGACAGATCCCATGCGATGCAAATAAAATAAATCCATACTTGACACATCATAGTGATTTTACAGAATGCCAAAAAGAAGAATATTATAAAAGCAGTCAGCAAGGAGGGGAAAACAAGAACAAAATAGAGCATATACAAAGAAGTGGCCATCACACTTAAGATTCACTTAATAATAAAAATGATAGCAGAAGACAGTGAAAAATAAATTTTTATGTACTGAGAGGATTCTCTACCCAGCAGAACTATCTTTCACGTTATAACAAACATATTTTAATGGGTAATAGTGAACAAAGATATTGATAATCATGTGGGTAGATCTAAACATACACAAGAATAGTAATATCTAATATGTGAGGAAATAAGATCAAATTAAAGAATGTGACAATGGCTTATATATTGATAGGGGTCATTAAAGTTGAAAAGTAAAGTCATTAAGTTAATGAAAAAGGTAAGTATTAATGTATTTTATGTTTTGTCGAGTTTTTATTTTTTCCAGTTTTATTGAGATATATTGACATACAGCACAGTGTAAGTTGAAGGAGTACAGCATAATTACTTGACTTCATATATTGTGAAATGGTTATCACAGTAAGTTTAGGTAACATCCATCATTTCATATACATACCAAATGAAAAGAAAAAAATGTTTTTCCTTGTGATGAAAACTCTTGAGCCTGCTCCCTTAACAGCTTTCAAGTATACCATACACCAATGTTAACTATAGTTATCATGTTGCACATTATATTTCCCATGCTTATTTATCTTATAGCTGGAATTTTTGTACCTCTTGAACACCTCCATTTAATTTAAGTACCCTATATACCCTGCCCCTGATTGCTCATAGGAGTTTGGTGCTTTGTTTGGGGGTTTGGGTTTTTTTTGTTTTTGTTTTTTCAGATTCTATATATAAGTGAGATCACACAGCATTTGCCTTTCTTTGTCTGACTTAATTCACTTAGCATAATACCCATCCATTTTGTCACAAATGTCATGGTTTCTTTCTCATATGGCTGAATGATATTCCATTACGTATATCACAACTTCTACATCCATTCATCTGTCAATGGACACTTAAGTTATTTCCATGTCTGAGGTATTGTAAACAATGCTGCTATGAACTTGGAGGTGTAGATATCTCCTCAGAATACTGATTTTACTTCCTTTGGATTGTTTTTTCTACATCTGTAAAAAATGCCATTGGAATATTGATAAAGATTGAATTGAATTGAATCTATAGATGGCTCTGGGTAGTATGGACATTTTAACAATAATTATTCTTTCCATTCATGAGCACAAGATACCTTTGCAATTGTTTGTGCCTTCTTAGATCTCTTTCATCAATGTCTTTGTGATTTTCAGTGTAGAGACCTTTCACCAGCTAAATATTTTGTTTTTGATGGTGCCGTAAATGGGATCATTATCTTTATTTCTTTTTTAGATAATTTGTTCTTAGTGTATAGAAATGCTGATTTTTGTACGTTAATTTTGTGTCCTGCAACTTTACTGAATTCATTGATTAGATCTAACAGTTTTGTTTTTGTGGAGCTTTTAGGATTTTCTATATAAAAATTTATGTCATCTGAAAATGGAGATCATTTTACTTCTTTGTTTCTAATTCAGTAGCTTTTTTTTTTCTTGCCTGATTGTGCTGGACTTCTAGTGTTGAATATGAGTGGTGAGAGTGGGTATCCCTGTCTTGTTCCTGAGCTTTCAAATTTTCACTATTATGTATGAAGTTAGCAGTGGGCTTATTATATATGAAATTTATTTTTTAATGTATGGAATTTATTATGTTGAGGTACCTTCCTTCTATACCTAACTTGTTAAGAGTTTTTACCATGAATGGATGCTGAATTTGCTCATTAACATTACTCTCAAATGTCTACATAATATTATTAAAATAACCAGAAAGCTTGGAGGTCAGAAGATGTAAAACTATGTACTTGGCTGGAACTTCCAAGACTATGTTGGATAAAAGTGGTGAAAGCAGACATCTTTGTCTTGTTCCTGATATTAAAGGGAAAATTTTCAGTGTTTTCTCTTTGATTATGATGTTGGGTGTAGGTTTCTCATATATGGCCTTTATTATGTTGAGATATGCTCCCTTTATTCCTACTTAGCTGAGTGTTTTTATTATAAATGGGCAATGTACTTTATCAAATGCTATTTCAGCATCTATTGATATGACCATGTGATTTTTGTCTTCCATTTTGTTTATTTGGTGTATTACATTTATTTATTTGCAAATATTATACTATCCTTGCATTCTTGAGATGAATCCCACTTGATCATGGAGTATGATCTTCTTAATCTATTGCTTGATCCAGGTTGCCAATATTTTGTTGAGGATTTTGGTATCGATGTTCATCAGTAATATTGGCCTGTAGATTTATTTGTTGTTTCTTGACCTGGTTTTGGAATTAGGATAACACTGGCCTCATAAAAAGAGTTTGGGAGTCTTCCTTCTTCTTAAATTATTTGGAATACTTTTAGAAGTATAAGAGTTAGTTCTTTAAATGGTAAAATTTGCCTGTCAAGCTGTCTGGTCCAGGGCTTTTGTGTACTGGGAGTTTTTTGGCTACTGCTTCAATTTCACTAGTTGTTATTGGTCTATTCAGGCTTTCTGCTTCTTGATTCATTTTTGGAAGCTTGTATGTTTCTACAAATTTGTCCATTTTACCCAAGTTGTCAAATTTCTTGGCATAGTGTTGTTCATAGTAATTTCTTACAATCCTTTATATTTCTGTGTTATTGGTTGTGATTTCTCCTCTTTTGTTTCTGATTTTATTTATTTGGGTCCTCTCTCTTTTTTTCCTAATGAGTATGATTAAAGGCTTATCAATTTTGTTTATCTTTTAAAGGAACAAGCTCCTGGATTTATTGATCCTTTGAATTGTTTTTTTAGTCTCTATGTCATTTGATTCTTTTTAAAGACTTTAGTTCTTTATTTTTAGAAAGAGGAAAATAAAGGAAGAAAGAGAGGGGGAGAAACATCAATGTGTGGTTGCCTCTCAGACACCTTCAACTGGAGACCTGGCCCACAAACCAGGCATGTGCCCTGACTGGGAAATAAACCAGTGACCCTTTTGTTTGCAGGCTGGTACTCAATACTGAGACACACCAGCCAGGACTCTATGTCATTTAATTCTGCTCTGATCTTGATTATTTCTTTCCTTCTACTCACTCTGAGCTTTGTTTTTTCCTCTAGTTTGGTTGTTTATGAGATTTTTCTGTCTTTTTTAGGTAGGCCTGTATTGTTATGAACTCCCCTCTCAGGACTGCCTTTTCTGTGTCCTATAGGTTGTGGGCTGTTGTGTGTTTATTTTCATTAGTTTCCAGAAACTTTTGATTTCTTCCTTGATCTCATTGTTAACCCATTCATTATTTAATAGCATGTTATTCAGCCTCCATGTATTTGAACATTTTTGAATTTTTTCCTTGAGGCTGATTTCTAGTTTCAAGCCATTGTGACCTGAGAAGATGCTTGATATAATTTCAATTTTCTTGAATTTGTTGAGGCTTGTTTTGTGTCCTATCATGTGGTCTATCTTTGAAAATGTTCCATTTGCATTTCAAAAAAATGTATATTTTACTTCTTTGGGTTGAAAGGTTCTGTAAATATCAATTAAGTCCATTTGATATAGAGTGTTGTTCAGTGCCACAATATCCTTGCTGGTTCTTTGCTAGGAATATCTATCCATTGTTGACAATGGGGTGTTAACGTCCCCTATGATGAGTGTGTTGCTGTGGATATCTTCCTTTAAATCCTCCATGATTTTGTATATTTGGGTTCTCCTATTTTGGGTACATATATGTTTACAAAGATTATATCTTCTTGAATAATTGTTCCCTTAAATATTATGTAGTGTTCTTTATCTATTTTTATGGTCTTTGTTGAGAAATCTATTTTGTCTATCCTAGCTTTTTTCTTCATGTCTATTTGTTTGGAATATATTTTTTCCATCTCTTCACTTTCAGGCTGCGTAGACCTTTTGTTCTGAGGTGGATCTCTTGTAGACAGCATATATATAGGGCATGTTTTCCTATCCATTCAGCTACCCTATGCCTTTTGATTGAAACATTTAATCCATTTACATCTAAGGTTACTATTAATAGGTACTTATTCATTGCCGTTTTTTGCCTGTGTACCTGTGTTCCTCTCTCGGTTTCTCTTTTTCTTCATCTTCTTAAAGCAGTCCCTTTAGCATCTCTTGCCATGTTGGTTTGGTGGAGATTTATTCCTTCAGCCTTCCATTTTAAATGAGAGTCTTGCTGGGTAGAGTAATCTTGGTTATAAGCCTTTGCTTTTTATTACTTGGAATATGTCTTCTCATTCCCTTCTGGCGTGTAGTGTTTCTGTTGAGAAATCAGTATGTTACTAGCTGTTTTTCCCTTGTTGCCTTTAAGAATCTCTGCTTTGTCTTTGAATATTGCTGTTTTAATTATGATGTGTCTTGGAGTGGGCCTCTTCGGGTTCATCTTGATTGGGACCCTCTATGCTTCCTCGACTTTGTGACTTTTTCCCTCATTAAGTTAGGGAAGTTTTCTGTCATTACCATTTCAAACAGTTGTTTTTTTTTTTTTTTTTTTTATCCCTTGTTCTTCTTCTCCTTCTAGTATCCCTATGATATGGATATTATTATGTTTCATGTTGTCTTGCAGCTCCCTTAAATCCTTTTCATTCTTTTTGAGTCTTTTAAAAATATTGTTGCTCTGTCCTGGAGTCTTTTTCTGCCTTGTCCTCCAACTCACTGATTTGATCCTTTGCTTCATCTAGCCTTCTTTTAATTCCTTCTAATGTCTTCTACATTTCAGATATTGTATTCTTCATTACCTCCTGGATATTATTGAGAGTTTCTATGTCCTTTTTCATGCTTGTGTAGTTTGCAGTAAGTTTCTTGTAGTTCTCGCTGAGCTTTTTGAGCATACTTATAAGCATTGTTTTGAACTCAATACGTAATAGTTTGCTTGCCTCTATTTCATTTATTACTCTTTTTGGGGATTCCTATTTTCTTTTTGATTAGGGGTTGTCTCTTTGTCTCCCCATTTTAGGTGACTCTTCTTGCTTGTTTCTGCTTCTTAGATTGATCTGCTTTGACTCCCTCTTTGTGGTGTGCTCTTCTGTGGTAGGAGACCTGTGGGACTCAGTAGTGCAGTCTCCTTGATCTCCTGAGACTGATGCTCTTGGGATGCCCTTTATGCCTTTTATGTGGGCTCTCTGGTTGTAATTGGGTTTTGGTTGTTGTTGGGTCATTCTTTGGTGGGTCCTCCCTCTGGCTCACTGACTGAGGGTCACACCGCCCACCATATCTTGTATGCTGTTGTACACGTGCTGTCAGAACTAAACCAAACACCCAGGAAACAAACCCACACCTGCAAAAATAACCCACACCCACACCACACTATCAACAGCAAATGAGCAAATGTTAATAAAGTTGTAAAGAGATTAAGACTATTATAAGAAAATAAAAATGAATATGAGATGACTAACAAAAAAATTCTGAGAGGTTAGATCAAGGATAAATAATAAGAGTAGGGAATAGAAACAAGGCAAAGAAAGAAAATAAAATTTACATTGTAAGTAAAAATGGGAGGGAAGAAGGCAGAATGGAGTAAGAGAAAGGAAGAGTATAGTGTTATGTTTAAACAAAAATTTTTTAAAGTATATATTAAAAAATTAGGAATCAAATTGGAGAAAAAGATCAACCACAGGAATATCAACAACAAATGATCAAAATTAATATAAGTGGGATGGAAATAAGAGGGCAGAAAAGAAAGAAAGAAAAGATTATGAGATGTCTAGAGAAAAGAAAAGTGATTTTGCGAGGAGAGAGGGAGAAGGAATACTTAGAGTGAAGAATGAAAACCAGGCTAAGACAAGGAAAAATTCAAATTTAAAATAAAATTTAAAAAGAAAGTGCAGGAGGAAGGCAAAATGGAATAGGGGAGAGAGAATGGTAAAATTTGAGATTCGAAATACAAAATAAAAACAAAATTGAAGAAATGCAACAACAGCCATTATATCCATGACCAATGAGCAAATATTGATAAAGGTGGAGAGAGAATAAGGGTATGTGAAGAGTTCAAAAAGAATGTGAAATGACTAATGACAAAAATAGAGGTTTTGAAAGGCTGGAGTGTGGGGAAATTGTAAAAGTGCAGAATAGAAACAAATCATAGCAACAGAAAAAAATTAAAACAAAAATAAGAGAAAGGAAGAAGGTAAAATGGAGTAAGAGAAGGGAGGAGAAAAATATGAGATGTGAAATAAACTAAAATATAAAAATTAGTGATGTAAAAGGCACAAATTTGAAGGAAAAGAAATGAATGTTAAAAAGCTATGCGGGAGAGAAAATAATGCAAATCATGAAGACCATGGTGGGTTTCATCATAGTAGAATCCAGTGTTTACCACTGTTGTCTCTTTCTATATCTACCCCTGTTAATGTCAGATGGTGTCCTAGTCTGGCCCTAGGCAGCCTGTTTGAGACTACAGATGATGCACAGTCTGTGGCTGTCTGCTTCAGATTTGGCTGGACCTCACTGGTCTGCTCTGCTGGCTTTCCATCAGCCCAGGGCCCAGGAATGGTTCATTTAATGATCCGAGAGGACTGCCAGTACCTTCCCCACCTGCCTCCAGAAGGGGCCTTTGGTGTGATCTGGTGGGTAGGAACCCTGGGTATGCCCCAGGGGCATTATTCAGTCTTCAAAGAAGATGGTGGGAATATTTTCCCATTCCCTCACCACATGTCTTGGTCTGTCCCAGATTCTTTCTAATAATGTATGGTTTCTGGTGAATTCATTGTCTGTTTCCTGTGAGGGGCCAATCTGTGTAAAAGGGGCAGCTCTTTCCTGCTTGGTTCAGACAACAGCTCTGTCTAGCCACTGAGGCTTAGCAGGGTCCTGACCACCTCTTGTTGTGCCTGTCCTCTAATCTCTCTGCTCTGCTGGTTTCAGTGGAGTAGAGCCTGAAGAAAAGTGTAGCTTGTAGTGTCTGGTAAAGGGCCCTTTCTGAGCATTTCCTTCTTTCCCCTGTGAAACTGCACCCATCAGGGGGCTCCTGAGCCTGGCATCACTGATCTGCAGAGCCAATAATCCTGCAGGTGGGGATTGGGCTCTCCTGTCTGTAAGGGGATCTGCCTTGCTGCAGCAAATCTCAGCTCCCAGCTGTCCATTCCCCAGCCTGCTGCTCTCTCGCATAAGGCCCGAGCTGAATTATCCACTCTGAATAGCTCCCTTCTCACCAGCCGTGCTGGGTTGGGTCCCATAGCCCCTTCAGTGTGACTATCCCTCTGAGTTCTTTCTTAGCAGAGCCACTGCACACATGCACATATATACGCATGCACTGGGTCCCTGCCAAGTCTCAAATCTCGCCTCAGCTCCTCTTTTAAAAGTGTTTCTGTGTCCACCATATTATAGCACCAAGCCCTGGGAGGCTCCTCTCCACACATTCCACCTCCCCAAAAAGCACAGAGCCTCTCTGCATCAGAGCCTCCGACAGTTTTAGATCAAGTTTCTCTCTGGATGTCTCCCAAATGGTGTTGCGAAGAGTCCTGCAGTGATACTATACTGTGAGGTGGTAGCGGGGTGCTCTCCCTGCTCCTTCCAGAGACTTCCAGCCTTGGGCTGGCCTGCTCCCTCCATGCTGGTTCTGGAGCCAGCATCTACTTACAATCTCTCTCCATACCAGAGCTCATGGCTCCTGAGCCAATCTGTAGCCGCCCCAAATCTACACAGTCAGAAGTGCCAGTTGGACAGCAGCGGTGTCAGTTGCTCCACTTGGAGAGCTCGGGCTGTCCACTCCCAGGTGCCCTGCAGGCGGGTAGGTTCCTGCCCACTCACACACACTCTCACTCACTCTTCACTGGATTTTCAAGCTGACTGCTCTGTGGTTTAGCTGAAAGACTAGTCTGGGACTGGGAGCAGCTACTCTGCAGCCATCTTGGATTTCTCCCTTTCCTTCTTTTCTTTTTAAACATTTTATTTGTTGATTTTTAGAGAGAGGGTAAGGGATGGGGAAAGAGAGAGAGAAACATTGATGTGAGAGAGAAACATCCCTCTTGTACATGCCCTTACTGGGGACCAAACTCACCAAACCCAGACATATGCCCTTACTGGGGATTGGGGATCGAACAGGTGACCTTTCACTTTGCAGGATGATGCCCAACCAACTGAGCCACACCGGTCAGGGCTGCTTTCCCTTCTCTTGGTGCTCTTGTTCTTTCTCATTTCTACTGCCCCTATTTTTCTCTCCCAGTTTACTCTTTCACCCTCCCTCCAATCTCTCTCCCACCCTCTCTCTCTTTCTCTCCTTTCCTCTTCCCCTAATCTTCAGCTTTCAGCTCTGAGCTCTCCTAGTTCTGTATGTTAAACACTTGCCAATTCTTGCCAGGTGTCTGTGCAAAACCATCTAAAAAACTCAGTTACCTTTGAATTATACTAGAACCAATATTTACCTCAATTAAATCCCAAAGTTTGCCTCAGATATTCTAATTCAACAAAAATGTATGAGCAATCATATGTATCCCACATTTTGCTTGATTTTATTATGCTTAATTTCCTTGACAACAATCTTCTAAAAAAGGAAGAAGAAGGAGCTATTATTCCTACTTCATAAAGAAATTAAACTGAGATTTGAGGCTCAGGAAATAAACAGAGTATGACTACAATTCCATACTCAGAAGATGTAGAATTAAGGTTTGTGTCCCATTCCAAAATCTATGCCACTATTACTCTACCAGTCTGGGAATGATTAATACTTACTCCTAGAGCTGAAATCGAGTGTAAAAGTGGAGGGTGGATATGAGGAGGGGTTGTAAGGGAGAGGAATGATCAGGTGGTATAAGCTCCAGCTTTCCCCTTGCCCAGTTTTCCAACCCAAATTTGCCATCCTCTTGACCTCATTCCCAGACCTTCCCCAGGTCTTCAGACAGTTTTGACCAAGACAGAGTGAATCTTAGAATTTTTCTCTCCTCCAATTAATACAGCCTGGCAAGAAGTTACATTCCTCAGGCCTAAGACCTGATATAGGGTTACTGTATTGTTTCTATCATTTTTATGATACTTAGTGGGTAAGAACTGAGAGAAAGGCATCAACATAGCACTTAAGTTCCAGTATTTTGTCCCCTCACCTCATGCTTGCCCAGCATATAAACCTGGCCTCCTGTCTGGTTATCCTGTTTCATGCAGCTCTAGGCCTGGGACTATGAACACATTCTCATAGCTATCCTTCTCTTTAGCCTTCCTCTTCTGAAGACAGGTTCTACTCCTAAACCTTCCACTCCTTCCATCTGTTACACACAGCCAGATCTCACATCACCTATCCTGCAAATGGTGAGGTAGCCTGTAACTCTTTTCTGCCTTGTTCTGCCCTTACCAGGCTATGTACATCTACTGTGCCCTAACACTGCAGTCAAGATGGTCTTCCCCAGAGCTATTTTCTCACACCAGAAATCAGAGTTTACTCTTAAAGGAAGGCCTAAGTCTGGTCTCCTCCACCATGATATTATCTTGTTTCTACAGCCACAATGCAGACTGTAATTAATTAGGTAGTACACATTTTTCAGGTACAGCATAACCTTTCCATGGGGAACTCTGACTGACAGATTCTAATTTATAAGCTTTATTCCAGTGCATAGACAAACACTGCTGAGCTCAGACTGTATCTTTTGAAGGTTATAGCATTTAGACCCCGAAGCTCTTAATTTTATTGGAAATAGGACAAAAAAATGTCATACAAATATTTCATTTTGAAACATAATGATTCCAGCACACACTTCATATTGCAG
This sequence comes from Furipterus horrens, assembly GCF_987537825.1. Lineage (NCBI taxonomy): Eukaryota > Metazoa > Chordata > Mammalia > Chiroptera > Furipteridae > Furipterus > Furipterus horrens. The sequence goes on from NW_028327187.1 coordinate 9,088,521, forward strand.
TAATTGCCATCCACCCACTTGTACCATGATCTGAGAGTCAGTGACTGGAGGGCCTAGCTCCCTGTTATATCTGTTTTCAGTGTCCCAGAGTACTAGAAGTGTTTTTCTTCTTCCTCCATAAAGATTTGCAGAATATCATCTTCCCGGTGTACATATATACTTGGGGTAGCGTCGTTGATTGCAAGTTAGTATTTCAGTGTATACACTGTAAACACGTAAGCATCGTTACTAATATAATGGAGTCACTGAGCCTTGTTCTTAGCTTAGAGTCCCTTAGTGGGTAAGCTGGCAGAAGCACCCTGATAATTTCAGTCTATCAGAGAGGCACACAGAGTTTGGTACCAAGAAAATTGAGGGGAGAGAACTGAGAATCCCAGGAGGGCAGAAGAATAGAGTTCCAGTGAGAAGAATTGAAAAGTGAGCCTTTAACAGTGCTGGTTATAGCGGGAGTGAGATCAAAATGGAGTGGGAAATAGTGGCACAGGTGTCTGGAACAGACATGAGTTGGAAGAAACACAAAGCATGGGGACTGGGAAGGGTAATAAAACAGAATTAGAAGAGCTGTTTGAGGGTCAGTTGTAACCAAAACTCTAGTGGTAGCATCCTAACTTACCAGAAGGAACCATGTTTCTTTAAAGATGAAAGGGAAAGAATGAGCCAACCTCAACAATGAACTACAGATATGGGGAATGAGAAAGCACACTTGTTTTTGAGTTTTTATGAACAGAAGTTTGGTCTGAACTTTCTATCAGAGTGAGTGCATATGAGTCACCACAAGGAAAGAATTTGTCCTTTTCAGTAATAGAGGCTATGAGTTTGCTCACCAAAACTTAGGCAAAATAATTTCTTATGGGGATACCCCCAGACATCATTATTATAGTTAGACATACCTGAGTTCCAGTCCTGGTTTCATCACTGGATAACCGTAAGTGAGTCATTCTATCTCTATGAGCCTCACTTTACCCTTATGCAAATTGAAGATCATAGCACGGTGTTGCCCTTGAGGTTTCTCAGTAAGTGGTGAATGAATTGATTAAGCTCAGACTCTCTCTTGCTGGCCACAAGAGGGCAGTTACATTAAATTCCAAGAGCATAGGACCACCTGCCTTTTGCTGTTAGATTGTCTAGGCATTGCACTAGCTGACTTCCCTATTAGACCAGTGGAACAAGGGTCTGGTGACCCCAGTCAGGTTGAGGATAGGATAGATGTCAGGGTAATTGCAAAATTACCATAGTTAAGGTTATTCTCAAATTGAGGTGGAGGAGAGATGGCTGCTGCAGGAATATCCAATGGAACTGAGAGGTCACCTATCACCAGCTCATTATCTTTACCAATTTTTACACTGAAAGAGAAAGTGTCTTTGCCCTCCATCCAGTGGGAGCTGTCCTTCTCTGAGTCATCTAGGGTTCTTGACATTTGGCTCAAATCTCTTCACTGTCCTTGTCCCCCTCCATTCCTCTTCTCTGCCTCTATTCCCACTTAATAGAATAGCTATGGGAACTATCTCCTGTGGAGCTCTGCCAGGCCTCCAGATTTCCATTCTCTGTACTAACATTTATAGTCAATTTGGGGGGAGGGATGCATGGTTACATGGCTTCAAACCTCTCCACTTGTTCTTTTAGCTTAGTAAATGCAGGGGATCAAGCAGCAAAATTTGTTGAGGGCTAAGCATATGTTGGACGTGTTATGAAATATATTATACTTGGTATCTCATTTAATCAGGGCAAAGGACCTATAATCATTTTACAGATGAGAAAACTAAGACTGAAAGGAAGGTGATATACTAGTGCAAAGTCACATAGTTAACAAGCAACAGAGTCAGGACTTTGGCTTTCTGGCTCCAAATCCAATGCCCTTGCTACTATGAACAACTCTGAGAAAGTCTAACTCTCTTCTTCCACCTCAATAAGGTCTATGTGGCAAAGAGTTCCCTTCTGGTTTCATATATACATAGATCACTACATGTGGTAAAGATAAGGAGGCATCTGCAGGTGACTTTCACTCACACTCATACTAGGCTTTCTTTCAGTCGCCATGCCTCACCTCAGGTAATCAGGGAGCAGGCACTGATGAATCCTATTTTCACTGACATCTTATGGGTCTCTCAGTCTCTCAGTGTCTGCCTGAAATAGCAGCCTTCTCTGTTTGAATCAGAGACCAGAGACCAGAGACCAGATCCCCTTTTTTCTTATTCCCATCCTGATGCCACTAGCCTCTGGTAAGACCAGCTTTCACTTTAATTCTTAGCCTACAGCTCCCTGGTAGGAAGACTGGCAGAAGCCCCCCTGATTTTTCAAGCCTGGATGGAGTAAATGATGCTTACAAGGAAAGAAACCTCAGATCTGTACCCATGGGTGCCAGAAATGAAACCTAAAAGTTCACCTTCCATGCCCCTCATTATTTTTCCTATATGAAGCTAGTCGGGGTTTTTAATAAGATAGGCCACCAAAGTCGACTAATTCCTGCCATTTGGCTTTGGCATGGCCCAAACCTGCACCATGGAAGGATCCTGAGCCAGCCAGGCCTGAGAGTTCAGTCACAGCTGTTCTGGGAAACCACAGCCTTTGCCTGGTGCATTCCCTAACCCTGCAGTTTTATTAGCTTCATTTTTATGTGCTTTTTAACTCACTGAATGCAGCCAAAACCAACATCAAATAACATCAAGGAACACAAGGTCATGATTCCCCCAAACCCCAGTGCTCAGCTCCCAACTCACTTAGAAGCAGGGTGGGCAGAATATGCCACAGATTTCCCTGTCTTTTCAAAGGGTGGGGAAAACTGCTGTTGTTCTGAGAGCTATTCTCAGACACTGCTGCCTCAGAACTCACTGTGAGAGACGTTTTGGGTCATCATAACCCAAGGAGCAGAAAGAGGAAATGAGTGGGGGGGGGGGACGCAGCCAGCAAGCAATCCTCAGATCGCTGCCCCACCCCATGAGGCCACAAGAGCTGGGCCTCATGGTCCTGGCCAGTGCCAGCTGGGATAGAGAAACCAACCCCCTGCCTCTCTGCCTCCTTGCCTTCCTCTCATTTTTCCTTTATGCTTTTTTTTTTTTTTAAATCCAGGGCCAGTTAGAAATAAACTTTCAAACAGGCCTTCATATATATGGGCTGCAAATCCCAGCCACCCCAAGGGATTCACTAGTCCTTTCCCTTGAGCTCTTAAGTAGGGAAGCCAAGAGCTGCAGACAGGTCTGGGAAGTTTACCAGTACCGAAAGCTCAACACTGGGCCTGAAACCAGATGCAGGAGCCAAGCTGCCTGAGTTAAAGGAGTTCCTCAGTTAGAATCTGTCTAAGTCGCTGGTGCCCCTATCTGTAATGTGGCCAGATGGTCTGTAGATGCCCTACTACCCTAACACTCTATTATGATCTAACCTCTAAGTTGTTTTCCCTGTCTTTTGTATTATGAATATTTAAAAGTTTAATATTTTCCACTGGGGATAATTATGAATTCATGTATTTATAGAACCTCTGTCTTTATCTCTAGCTATAACTATCTATACATCTACTATCCACCTACCTGTTTACCTACCTACTACCTATTTATGTAGCATTTAGAGCATAAGTTATTTATGCCAGTGGAAAATAAGATCAATAAACTATATGGCAATTCCTCTCTTGATTGCAATCTCTTTTTGTGGGCCTTTTTTTTCCCCTCATAAAGTGAGCTCAAAATGTAAGTTAATGAGTTCATTTTGTCCATTAGTAATGGGAACATATAAATAAAATCTGTCTCCTGGCAGGAGATATTTAAAGTATTCAAAGAAAGGAATCTACAACCTAGAATACTTTATCCAATAAGGTTATCATTTAGAACTGAAGGAGAAATAGTTTCCCAGGCAAGCAAAAACTAAAGCAGTTCACCACCACTAAACCAGCTTTGCAGGAAATGTTATCGGGTCTTCTTTACACAGAAAAGAAAAGGTCTTATCCAGAAATAAGAAAATATAAGAAAGGAAATATATCTCACTGGCAAAGCAAATATACAATAATCACAGCAAATCAACCACCTAAAAAGTTAACAAGAAGGTTCAAAGACAATAGTAGCAAAATTAACTATAACTACAATAAATAATCAGGAGATACACAAAATAAAAAGATATAAAACATGATGTCAAAAACAGAAAGTGCACAGTGATCCAAAATGGAGTAGGTGGAAGGTACATTCACTTCCTCCCAGGACAAAATTGGAATTACAACTAGAATATTAAAAAAAAAAAAAATTATCCTGAATAACCAACTGAAGACTAGCAGAACAAGAACAGAACTCTTTTAAGCAAGGATTTACAGAAGAAGCCACATTGAGACTGGTAGAAAGGGTAGAAACATGAAAAGGGATGGTTTCGCTCCTGCAGATCACTGAGATTCCAGAGGGATATGTGAGCTGCAAAGGTTCCCCTGAGGAAGGTAGGCTATCAGTCCCATACTGGGCTCTCCAGCCTAGGGCACTAGAGGCACCCATGTAACATCTGGCTGTGAAAATCAGCGGGAATTCCATCTGCCAGGGAGATACAGAAATCTACTAAAGGTACAGGCACCATCTTAAAGGATCAACACACAAAATCTCATTTTCATCCACTCACCCTGAGCTCTGGCAGAAGGAAGGCAGACTGAACTAGAATCCTGTGGGGAGATACAGGGGTTTATGGATCTTGGGAAAGAGCTTAAGGGTCAGCCATCGGGATCACTCTGCTGAATCACACTCTAACATCCCAGATGCCATCTTTCTTAGGTGGAGCACTCTCCTTCTTATACCATCAGCCTGGGGGAAGGCAATAACCTCAACCTCTAATCTCCCTATCATTTTGCCCTTAGGAGCTTGTGTCTTGCTGAGGAGTCAGCTGTCTGGTCCAGGGAGCAGAAGTCCAAGCCAACTCAAGGATGTCAGTGACTGAGTTGTGTGGTTGTGGTGTGGGAGCTAGTGTCCTCAACTTTTTTATGAACCTGAGATCTCCTAGCTACACCCTCCAGGCTCCCAGTGGCCCAACCCTTCTGAAACTTGGTGGCCCCTCCCTAGGGAGGAAGTCTGAGAAAAATCTGGAAGAGACTGAAATCAGTGGCTCTGGGGAGGGACCACCATTTTCACTTTCCCCCAAACCTGACCTGTGCTTCCCCCTTGAAGCAAATCCACTAGCTCCATCTTCCTGACTCCTGGTGACCTGCAATGGTGAAGTTGGGCTCCTGACAGAATCTGAGACAGACTGAGTTGTGTGGTTCTAGGTCAGGGCCATTTTTCCTTGCATGTCAGATTGGTGCAGGGCCCTCCCTTCACACAGCCAAATTTGGTCTATTTGGGTCTAATAAACCCTAACAACTCCTGAGACCCACCCCGCAATACGGGTCTGCAGGCACCTTGGGATTTCTATTCAGTGACCTCAGACTCAGCACTAGCACAAAGTTTGAACCTGTATCAATCTCGTGAACACTGAGAAATTTCCTTATGCAACTTGAGGGCTGCCAGAGGCTCTTCCAGTGACTAACACTAATAGGCAGCCAGTAGGAGGATAGAGGAAGAGGCTGGTTTCATGGTGTCTTTGGTCTTTTGCTGACCTGCCCCTGGGTTCAGCGCTAGAGGAAGCCAGTGTTGGTGAGCTGCTTGGTCTTTCCCAAACATACCCAGGCAGAGCAGAGGTAGCCACAAACTGTGAATTGCTTTGTAGCTACAAAGAAATTTCCCAGAGCCACTCACAGGCAGCATATGGTATTGACCTACACTAGACTTCCTCTCAATAAGCCTCAGAATGAGCACACACAGTGCCCAGTTTCAGACAATATCGAGCAAGATTGAATTAGCTTCACAAGTGAGATGTCCAAAGGGCAATCTTGGCAGGCACCAGACCCTGCTGAGGCCAATTCCACTTAGACTGGTCAGCACCTGCACAGCAGATTATACACTATAGTCAGGGGTGATCCTCAAAGTCAGCCAGCCTTAGGGTTGATCTCACACACACATAGGCGAATAACGATCAAGACTCAATTATAACAGGAAGGCTCAAATAACCCACACGAGGAACATTCCTGGAGCACCCAGCTCAGGTGATAAAGGAGGCTTCCCCACTGGGTGGCACAGGACACCTACTATAGAAGGCCATCATATCAAGACTGGGAGACAGACTTCCAGCCAAGATGGAGACGTAGACAGACACGCTGCATCTCCCTCCACAACTAAGAAGGAATACAACTACCTCAAAATTAGAAACAACCAGAAGTTCCAGAAAATAAAGCTGTATGGAAGTCCAGCAAACAAAGATATAAAGAAGAAATACCCATCCCAACAGGTAGGAGGGCCAGAGCTGGGGTGGAGAGGACACGGTGTGGTGGTGGCAGCAGCGGCAACAGCAGCAGGCTGGCGGAAAGTGCAGTTACACGTTTTAAAAAGTCAGGAGGGACACCTGTGGAGCATTCCCAGCTCCTCACCAGACCGTGCAGCTCACTGTCCCAGTACCAGAGAAAAATCAAGCCTCGTTGCTTCTGACTGTGCAGACCAGTGGGGGTTGGGGCGGAGGCAGAAACTGCCAGTCTCTCAGCAAAGTCCGCTTGTTTAAAGGGCCCGCACGGTCCTAGAATGTCTGCAGACCCACCGAGTCTGGGAACGATGGCCAGGGCAGCAGCTGGAGGGGCACCAGTCCGGTGCAGAAGTGGGAGAAGTGCCTGGAAAAGGAATGAGTGCTGGGCAAGCAGCATTGTTCCTTCTCAGACCCCTCCCTCGCATACAGCGCCACAATGGAGAGAAACAGGTCACTCATTACTGACGAATACCTAAGGCTCTGCCCCTTACAACGAAATAGGAGTGACAGCTCTCCCTGGGACATGAAACCAAACAAACACAGGAGACTTCCAGCCAAGATGGAGCCTAGACTGACACGCTCCGTCTCCCTCCACAACTAAGAAGGAATACAACTACCGCAAAACCAGAAATAACCAGAAGTTCCAGAAAATAAATGGAAGTCCAACGTATGAAGTTATAAAGAAATGGGGCTCATCTGGACAGGTAGGAGGGGCAAAACTGGGAAAGAGAGGTCAAGCTGTGCTGTCCATGGCAGCAGCAGTGATGGCAGCAGGACAGCAGTAAGCACAGACACCAGTATTTAAGGGAAGGCGAGAAGCACCTGGGGAGCACCCCCGGCTGCAGACAAGACCCATCAGCTTGTGATTCCAAAGCCAGGGAAGGGAGACCCCCATTGCCTTGGACTGTGAGGGGGTGGGATGGAGGAGGAGGCTCCTGGTCTCTCAGCAGAGAGTGAATGGCAGGAATTCATCTTGGACCCCCACCCCTGCAGAAAATGCCACAGCATGGTGAGACGGGTCGCCTGGTTGTGAGAAGTGCATGGGGCTCCGCCCCTATAGCATAGGAGGTGTGACAGCCCTGCCCAAGAAGCAACGGTAAACACAAAACAGTCAGAATGGCACAGATCATGATAGAGATCCCGGTGATGCAGCTGACCAGACAGCAAATATCCAATCTAACAAAGCAGCAGATAGGAAATCTTTCTGAGGCACAGTTCAGAGGCTGGTTATAAAAATGCTTACAGACCTAACAGCAGATCTTAAAAAAGACGGGGAAGGAATAAAGGCTAGTCCTGCTGAAATGAACAAAAATACATATGAAACTAGTGGTGAGGGGAAGAAAACCAGGGATCAAATCAACAAATTAAAACATAGAGAAGGAACAAACCGTCAACCAGTGCAGAAAGAGGAAATGGGAAGTGAGAAAAATGAGGAGAGGCTCAGAAACTTATCAGACAGCCAGAAGCGGGCCAACATCCGAATCATAGGGTTACCAGAAGGTGACGAAGAAGAACTAGAAATTGAAAATTTATGTGAAACAATAATGAAGCAGAACTTTCCTAACTTGGGGAAGGAAATAGACTTACAGGTCCAGGAAGCACAGAGAGTTCAAAAAAAACTGGGCCTAGGGAGAAGCACACCAAGACACATTATAATCAAAATGTCAAAAATTAAGGATAAAGAGAGAATCTTAAAAGCAGCAAGAGGGAAGAAGAGAATTACATACAAAGGGGTCCCAATAAGACTGTCAGCTGATTTCTCAAAAGAAACTCTGCAGGCAAGAAGGGACTGGAAAGAAATATTCAAAGGAATGAAAAGCAAAAACCTACAACCACGATTACTCTATCCAGCAAAGCTGTCATTCAGAATAGAAGGGCAGAAAAAGTGCTTCCAGGACAAAGTACAACTGAAGGAGTTCATTAGATTCAAACTGTTATATGAAATGTTAAAGGGACTTGTTTAGGAGAAAAAGGATCAAAACTATGAACATTAAAATGAAAACTATATCACAACAACCAACAACAGAAGCTAGAGAATTGAAACAAAGGCAAACTAAGTAGGCACCTAGAGTGGGAAAAGAATTATAGGTATGGGGAACATTTTAGGGGGAGGTCAGCAGAGAGCAGGAAGAAGGGAAAGGGAGGGAGATGGTACAGGAATTAAGAAGCATAGTAGGGGGGAGTGGAGTAGATAGGAAGATGTTGAGAAGAACTATATGGGCATGGACTAAGGGGAGGGGGAACAACTGGAGGGAGGGATGTCACTGGGTGGAGGGGAAGAAAGGGAAAAGAAATTGGGACAACTGTAACAGCATAATCAATAAAGCATATTTTAAAAGAAAGACTGGGAGACATAACAAATCTACATTATACACAGAAACAAACACAAATAAGAAGCTAAAAGAGGGAGACAAAGAAGCATGCCCCAAATAAAAGAACAGGAGAAGTTTTCAGAACAAGAGCTGAGTGAAATAAAGGAATGCAATTTACTAGATATAGAGTTCAAAATATGGTTATAAGGATCCTCAAAGAACTTAGTAAGAACTTCAACAAAGAGATAGCAAGCATAAAAAGGTCATAGAAATCAATAAAAATAACAAATCAGAAATAGAGAATAAAATATCTGCAATGAAAAATACACTAGAAGAAATAAACAGTAGGCTGGGTTAAGAAGAGGACTGAATAAGTAATTTGGAAGACAAGGGAGAAGAAAACATTCAATCAGAGCAACAAAATGAAAAGTAATTTGAAAAAATTTAGGATAGTTTAAAGGAATTTTAGGAAAAAAATAAGCACAACAATATTCACATCATGGGAGTACTAAGAGAAGAGAAAGAGCAGGGGCATGAGAAAGAACCTATTTGAGGAAATAAAAACTGCAACTTTCATAAATGAATAAAGGAAAAAGATATACAAGTTCAGGAAGCACAGAGTCCCAAACAAGATGAGCCCAAAGAGGCTAACGACAAGACACATCATAATTAAAATAGCAAAGTTAAAGACAAAGACTCTTAAAAGCAGCAATAGAAAGATAGTTGCCTATGAGGGAGTTACCATGAGACAGTCTGTTGATTTCTCAACAGAAACACTTGAGGCCAGAAGATATTGGCATGCAATATTTAAAGTCATGAAAAGCAAGGACTTACAACCAAGAATACTTTGCCAAGCAAAGGTATCATTTAAAGGTATCATTTAAAACTGAAGGAGAAATAAAGAGCTTCCAAGAAAAGAAAAGCTGAAAGAGCTCATTACCACCAAACCAGAATTACAAAAAATGTTAAAGGGTCTTCTTTAAGAAGAAAAAGAGAAAACAGAAGAACATAGTTATAAATAATAAAATGGCAATACATTTGTAAATAGCTTAAATCCTCCAATCAAGAAAGAAGAAAATATCAAAAACAAAACAATCTAACTATACAATTAAAAGAACTAGATAAAGGACAATAAACAATGCCCAAAGTGAGTAGAAGAAATGAAATAATAAAGATCAGAGCAGAAATAAAAGAAAAACAGTCTAAGATGATGGCATAGGTAAACATGGCTCACCTCACACAATCAAATCAAAATTAAAACTAAAATATGGAACAACTATCACTCAGAACCATCAGAAATTGTGTTGAATGTAAGTCTGACAACTACGAAATTAAAGAAACCACATCCATTCAGCCCTGGCTAGTGTAGCTCAGTGGATTGAATGCTGGCCTGCAAAGCAAAGGGTCGTGGTTTGATTCCCAGTCAGGCCACATGCCTGCATTGTGGGCCAGGTCCCCAGTTGGTTGTGCATGAGAGGCAACCACACAATGCTGTTCCTCTCCTTCTCTTTCTGCCTCCCTTCCCCTCTCTCTAAAAATAAATAAATAATTTTTTTTTAAAAGGAACCACATCCATCCAGACTGGTAGGAAGGGAGGAGATGTATAATGGGCTGGTCCCACATCCATGTGTGGTGGATAAAAATTCAGGAGGGATATATCAAGAATAAAGAGTCCCAGCCCCACACCAGGCACCCCAGCTCAGGGTTCCCAATGTTGCCAAGAAGATAAGTCCCCATAATTTCTGGCTGCAAAAATCAATGGGGACTGAGTCAGTGAAGAAACCTCTGTAGTCCCAAGCAGCTCCCCTTAAAGCACCCACACACGGATTTACTCAGATTAACTCTCTCTGAGCTCCAGCACTAGTGTAGCATCTTGAAAGGAACAGCGGCATATGAGGAGGAACTGAAGTGGCTGGCATCAAAGTGAAAGCTTGGTGACAGCTTTCTCCCAGACAGAAAGGTAAGCAGAGCCACAGAGTCAGGAGACAAGTGCCATACCTGAGACTTAATCAGCCTGGCTAACACTATTTGCCCCACCCTGGAGATCCTCTGAGACTCCACCACACCCAACTAACAACTGTTAACAGTACTTTTTCCATATATGTATGTCTGGCCTTGGCTCAAGCTTCACAACTTCATAAATCTTTTCAAAGAGACAATTGGCCTCAGTGAGCCCCCAGCCCCTGTACAACTTGCTAACTGGCCCCCAGGCCTCACACTAGCAGCAGCCAGCCTAGATTCATAGCCTGGCTTCACCGCAGAATCTCCAAGCTCAGCACAAGTAGCAGCTGTCTCAGAATGCTTTATAGCTCAGGCAGGGTGGCCCAGGGAAAAACACAGGTTGGGGCTGACTTCGGTGTGCTCCACTGGAAAACCTGAAAGCCGGTGAATCCAGTGGACAGCTAACACCCTACCCATGCACAGCTGATCCTGCACAGAGGGTGGAGGTTGGTGGTCAGTGGTCACAGCCAGTCATTGAAGGTGACTGGCCTGGTAAAATCTCTCCCATTGAACTGGCAATAGCAATCAACGTTCAACTACAAGAGAAAGGTGTACTCAACCCACAGAAAGGGCACACCTCAAGTACCTAGTTAGGGTGATAGGGGAGGCTATGCCACTGGACCCTACAGGACACCTAGTACATTAGGTCACTCTACAAACACAGGGAATGATAACAGCTTTACCCAATATATAGAAATAAAAATAGGGAGGTTACAAAAATGAGGAGACAAAGAAACATGGCCCAAATGAAAGAACATAACAACACTCCAGAAAAAGAGCTTAAAAATAGAGACAATCTATCAGATGCAGAGTTCAAAATACTGGTTGTAAGGATGCTCAAGGAACTTAGTGAGGACCTCAATAGCACAAAAAAGATCCAGTCAGAAACAAAGAAAACACTAATTGAAATAAAGAACAATTTACAGGGAAACAACAGTAGAGTGGATGAAGCCAAGGATCAAATCAATGATTTAGAACATAAGGAAGAAAAAAACAGCCAGTTTCTCAAAAGAAACTTTGCAGCCTATAAGGGATAGGCAAGAAATATTGAAAGTAATGAAATGCAGGGACCTACAGCCAAGATTTCTCTACCCAGCAAAGATACCATTTAGAATCAAAGAGCAGATAAAGAGATTCCCAGACAAGAAAAAAACTAAAGGAGTTCATTATCACCAAACCATTATTACATGAAATGTTAAAGGGATTTATTTAAGGAAAAGAATATCAAAACTATGGACAATAAAATGTCAATAAATACATATCTGTCAACATTTGAATCTAAAAAAAACTAAGCAAACAACTAGAACAGAAAAAAAAATGGACACGAAGAGCATTTTGATGTTTACCAGATGGGAATCAGGTACAGGAGAATAGGTGAAGAGGTGAGAGAATTAAGAAGTACAAATAAGTGGCTACAGAATAGCCATGATGATGCAAAATACAGTATAGGAAATAGAGTAATGAAAGAACCTATATGCATGACCTATGGACATGAACAATGGTGTGGGGATTGCCTGAGGGAGTAGGGGAGTGCTTGGTGGAGGCGGGCAAGGGGGAAAAGTTGGGACAGCTGTAATAGCACAATCAATAAAATATAATTTAAAAAGAAAAAGATAAAGTCTAAAAAATACAAAAAAGTCAGTGAAACCAAGAGCTGGTTCTTTACAAAGATAAACAAATCTTTAATCAGACTAATCAAGAAAAAAGAGAAAGGGCACACATAAATTAGATCAGAAATATAGAGTAGTAACAGCTGTCACTACAGAAATACAGAAGACTGTAAGAAAATATTACCAACAACTATATTCCAACAAATTGGACAATCTGGATGAAATGAATAAATTTCTAGAAGCACAGATCTTCCAAAACTGAGTAACAAAAAATGAGAATCTGAATAGACCAATCACAACTAATGAAATTGAAGCAGTAATTTTTTTAAAAACTCTACAAAGTTCCTTGATGTGATAGAATAACAGGTGAATTTTATCAAAAATACGAAGAACTAACACTTACCTTTCTGAAACTTTCAAAAACATTCAAGTGGAGGGAAGACTTCCAAGTTCATATTATGAGGCCAGCATTACCCCAATTCAAGAACCAGATGAAGACACTAGCAAAGAAAAACATTATAGGCCAATATCCTTGAGAAATATGGATACAAAAATCCTCAACCAAATATCAGCAAGCCACATCCAGCAATGCATTAAAAAGATCATACACCACAATCAAGTGGGATTTATTCTGGGGATACAAAGTTGTACAATATCCACAAATCAATAAATATGATACACCACATAAATGAAATGAAGGATAAAAATCATATGATCTTATCGAGAGATGCAGAGAAAGCATCTGACAAAATCCAGCATTGATTTATGGTAAAAATCTGCCACCAAAGAGAGAACAGAGGGAACATATCTCAACAAACTAAAGGCCATAGATCACAAACCCACAGCCAACCTTATATTCACTGGGCAAAAATGAAAAGTGTTTCTCTTAAGATCAGAAACAATACAGGGATGTTTGCTTTCACCACTCTTATTTAACATAGTGCTGGAAGTCCTAGTCACAGAAATCAGAGAAGAAAAAGAAATAAAATGCATCCACATTGGAAAAGAATAAGTAAAACTATCATTATTTTCAGATCATGATACTGCATATAGACAACCTTAAAGATGCCACCAAAAATTTATTAGAACCGATCAATGAATTCTGTAAAGTAGCAAGACACAAAATAAATATCCAAAAACCAGTTGTACTTTATACACCAATAATGAACTATCATAGGTGAAAACTAAGAAAACTATTAATTGGACAGATACTTGCAAAAAAAAAGAAAAAAAAAAAAAAAACTAGACCACCTTCTTATAGTATACACAAGAACAAATTTAAAATGGATTGAAGACTTAAATATTAGATTCAAAAGCACAACATCCTAGAAGAAAACATAGGCAGTAAAATCTCAGTCATTTCTCGTAGCATTTTTTTTTCCCGGATATATCACCTTGGGCAAGAAAAGAAAAATAAACAAATGGTACTGCATTATACTGAAGGGTTTTCACAGCAAAGGAAACCATCAACAAAATGGAGAAAACCCACTGAATTAAAGAATATATTCATGAATGATACATCTGATATGTGGTTAATATCCAAATTTTATGAAAAACTGAACAACAAAAAAACCCAATCCAACTAAAAATGGGCAAAGAACCTGAATAGACACTTCTCCAAAGAAGACATACAGATGACCAATAGACATGAAAAGTTGCTCAATGTTGTTAGTTATCTAAGAAATTGATATTAAAACAACAAGGATAAAAGGACAGAAAGATATGTCATAAAAAATTAATTTTAAAAGCAAGAATAACTATATTGATATAAGATAAATTATACTTCAGAACAAAATATTACTAGAAACAAAACAGTACTTTACATAATGATAAAGGGATCAGTCCACTAGAAAGATATATATTCTTAAATGTGTGTGGATCAAAATACAAAATGCAAAAATAAAAGGTAGAACTGAAAGGAGAACTAGACAAACTTACAACTGTAGTAGAGAACTCCAACACCCTACTCTCAGAGATTGATAGAACCATTGGACAAACAAAAAACAACAATAAATTCAACTCAAAGAATTTTATATATATATATGGAGACTTTCCTGCCTCTCTTCCTTACTCCTCCCTTCCCTCCCCCCTTTCTCCTCTCCCTTCTTCTTTTTTCACCTCTTCTTTCCTGTCCCAGTTGTCTCCCTGACCATTTTTATAGTACTTTCTGCCAAAATCCCAAGCTGTATCTCCTCTGTGCCATCAAGGTGAGTCTCCAGTCCACCTTCCCCACCCTGGGTCCTTTTAAGAACTCTATTTGTGAACACATGGTTTGCAGATGCCAAGTAATTATTTCCCGTATGCTCCAAACTCAGGGCCAGTTACTGTGGTCTCCCTGCCCTCCATGCAGTGGGTTTGTCATATATGACCTTTATTATGTTTAGGTATGTTCCCTCTATTCCCACTTTGCTGAGGGTTTTTATCATAAATGGGTACTGAATTTTATCAAATGCTTTTTCTGCATCTACTGATATTATCATGTGATTTTTATCCTTCAATTTGTTTATGTTGTGTATCACATTTATTGATTTGCAAATGTGGTAACAACCTTGCATACCCAGAATAAATCCTACTTGATCATGGTGTATGACCTGCTTGATTTAATACTTTATTCAGTTTGCTAATATTTTGTTGAGGGTTTTAGCATCTGTGTTCATCAGAGATATTGGCCTATAATTGTTTTCTGTTGTGTCTTTATCTGGTTTTGGAATTAGGATAATGCTGGTCTCATAAAATGAGCTTGGGGGGGGTCTTCCCTTCTCTTGAATTTTTTGAAATAGTTTGAGAAGGAGAGGTGTTAGTTCTCAGCATGTTTGGTAAAATTCACTGTGAAGCCATCTGGTCCAGGGCTTTTGTGTCTTGGAATTTTTTTAAATTACTGCTTCAATTTTACTAGGTGTAATATGTCTATTTGGATTTTCTGATTCTTCCTGATTTAGTTTTGGAAGATTACATGTGTCTAGGAATTTATTCATTTCATCCATATTGTCTAGTTTGTTGGCATATAGTTTTTCACAATATTTTCTTACAATCTTTTGAATTTCTTTAGTGTTGGTTGTTATTTCTCCTATTTCATTTATGATTTTATTTATTTGTGTCTTTTCTCTTTTTTTCTTGATGAGTCTGGTTAAAGGTTTGTTGATCTTTTTTATCTTTTCAAAGAACCAGCTCTTGGATTCATTGACCTTTTGTATTGCTTTTTTAGACTCTGTCTTGTTTATTTCTGCTCTAATATTTATTATTTCCTTCATTCTACTCACTTTGGGATTTATTTATTGTTCTTTCTTAAGTCCCTTTAAGTGTAAAGTTAGATTGTTGATTTGAGCTTTTTCCTGTTCCTTAGATAAGCCTGTAATACTATGAATTTCCCTCTTAGGACTGCTTTCCCTGTGTCCCATAGATTTTGGGTCGTTGTGTCTTCATTTTCATTTGTTTCAAGGTATCTTTTGATTTCTTTCTTGATCTCATTGTTGACCTACTTATTGTTTAATAACATGTTATTTAGCTTCCATCTCATTGTGTATTTTTCCATTTTCTTCTTGTGTTTGATTTCTAGTTTCATGGCATTGTGGTTAGAGAAGATGTTTTATATGATTTCAATCTTCTTAAATTTATTGAGGCTTGTTTTGTGTCCTAACGTGGTCTACCCTATAAAATACCATATGACTTCACTCATATGTGGAATCTAATGAACTGAACTAACAAGCAAAATAGAGACAGACTCATGGATCGGGAGCAGGCTGACAGCTTGGGAGGGGGGTTAGCGGTGAAGGGATTTAGCAAAAAAGAAAAAAATTCATAGACACAAACAACAGTGAGGAGATTGTCGGGGGCAGTGGGGATGGAGGTGGAAGAGGATATAAAAGGGATAAATGGTAGTGGAAAAAATACAATAAAAATGAAAAAACAAAGTTACTAAAATAAAAAGAAGTTAAATGAGAAAAAAATAACAAATGCAACAAATAGAAAACAATTACAAATATTATAGATATTAATTCAATTATATCAATAATCACTTTCCATGTGAGTGGCCTAAATATACTAATTAAAAGACAGATGTTCAAGATGGATTTATAAAAATTAAAAAAAATAGAATAAACTCAAGATGGATCAAAGACTTAAATGTAAGCCATGACACCATAAAAGTCCTAGAGGAAAACATAGGCAATAAAATATCAGATATCTGACGTAACAATTTCTTCACGGATACATCTCCTAAAGCAAGAGAAATAAAGGAAAAAATAAATAAATGGAATTACATCAAACTAAAGAGTTTCTGCTCAGCAAAAGAAAACATCAGCAAGATGAAAAGGAAAACAACCATATGGGAAAACATATTTGCCAATGACATCACAGACAGGGGACTGATTTCCAAAATATATAAAGAGCTTATACGACTCAACATCAAGAAAACAAACAACCCAATTAAAAAATGGGCAAAGGAACTGAACAAACACTTCTCCGAAGAGGACATACAGAAGGTCCATAGACACATGAAAAAATGCTCAACATCATTAGCCACCAGGGAGATGCAAATAAAAACCACAATGAGATACCACCTCACACCAGTCAGAATGGCCATCATCAACAAATCAACAAGCAACAAGTGCTGGCGAGGATGTGGAGAAATGGGAACCCTACTGCACTGTTGGTGGGAATGCAGACTGGTGCAGCCACTATGGAAAACAGTGTGGAATTACCTCAAAAGATTAAAAATGGAACGGCCATTTGAACCAGTGACTCCACTACTAGGATTATACCCGAAGAATCTTGAAACACCAATTCAAAAGAACTTATGCACCCCTATGTTCATTGCAGCCCTGTTTACAATAGCTAAGTGCTGGAAACAACCTAAGTGCCCATCTGTAGATGAGTGGATCAAAAAACGGTGGTACATTTACACAATGGAGTACTATGTAGCAGAAAGAAAGAAGGAACTCCTGCCATTTGCGACAACATGGATGGAACTAGAGAGAATTATGCTTAGTGAAATAAGCCAGGCAAAGAAAGCAAAATACCACATGATATCACCCAATACAGGAAACTAAAGAACAACACAAACAAAGGAACTAAATAGAACAAAGAGCAGAATAGCAGTCAATAGGGGGGAGGGGAGAGAGGGAGAGAAGGGGGATAAGGAAGGGAAGGGTTTAGTCAAGAAACGTGTATAAATGACTCATGGACATGGACAACGGGAAGGGATATGATTGCGGGAGAGGGAGTGGGTTGGGTGGGGGAGAGAAATTGGGGGAAAAGGGGACAACTGTAATTGAAAAACCAAAAATAAAATAAAATAAAATAAAATATAGTATTTAAAGGTCAAAAAAATAAAATAAAATAAAGACTTTTGCGATGAAAAAAATAAATAAATAAATAAAACCGAGAAAACCACCTTAAATATAAAGACTCGTGTTAAAAGTAAAGGATGAAGTAAAAAGTAAAAGGCTGAATAAAGATAAATGTAAATATAATGCTCAAATGCTTTCACGTAGTAAAAGCCATGCATGTTAGCGATGATTATTTTGTTGCTGTTATTCTTGTTGTTACCAAACTTGGAACTCCTAGAGAGCTAAGTCCTAATCTGCTTCATCTCTACATCCCCAGTTCCTGGCACAAGAGCAAGTGGGGAAGAAGAGAAATTAAGTCAATGTACATAAAGTGGATAAATGGTTACTCCCTGTCAGCCCTTGTACTTGTCACTCAGTCTGCCTGTAACTCTGCCGCCAGATATTCACATGACTCATTCTCTAACATTTTTAAGGTGTTTATTGAAATATTACCTTCTCAGTGGTTACACAATATTTAAAATTACACTCTCACCCTCATATATCTCAGCCTTTTCCATGCTTTATTTTATACCATAATACATTTAATATATACTCTTTTTGTGTTTATTATGTCTCCCTCTACTGGAATGTAAGCTGCATGAAGGCAATTATTTTTGTCTATTGTTTACTGCCATATCCCTGACATTCCCTCAATCTTTTCAGCTGGATATAGTTTTCCCACATCTTAGTGTAATGCCCTGTATTTATCCCTGTGGTAGCATTTACTACATTGGACTATAATTTTCTCTCTCCTTCTTTGTTTCCCTGACTAGTTCTATGGCTTCTTGCAAGGTTTGCATTGTGACAGTATCTGTTGTCTAACAGACTTCTACAGGAGAACTTTGTAGATGAGGTACAGGACTTTGCACTTGAATAAGATAAATGTGTCTTGCTACCTGTAAACTAGGGCCCCAGTCTATACACCCACCCAATGGACTGAGGATGTCTTCCTCTTGTCCTTTGACCCCACCCTTTCCCAGTTTCTTGGCACATGTGATTTTAATTGAGACAATGTCTATTCCTCAATAAGATAGTTGGTAAAATTATTGGACAGGGTAATAAGGTAAGGTTGAGGAGGGAATGAGTTGTGGCAAAAATTAAAGATATCATCTGCAAGGACTTTATTTATGAATGCTATGTGAGTACACTCATTTAGTGACTTCAGACTTACCTGGGATACTCTTTACAGTGGCCTTTGATATTTCCTTGGATTGCCCGCAGGGAGGCAAAGAGTCTTTAAACATTTCCTTCAACACACCTTCTGAGCTTCAAAACTGATGTCCCAATCACAGAGATTGCTCAGAGACCTAACAAGTTGCAACATCAAGGAACTTAAGTTGATCATATAGTGTCAGAGACTTACTATATCCCAGGACCTGTGAGGAGTATCCTGGGAGCTTTTGAGGGGAGGCACCTTATATTTTTCATCTTTGTATTCTTGAAACCTGGTAAGGGCTTGGCACAAAATAGGCACTTACCAAGTGATGAATGAGGAATGGATGAATGAATGAATAAACTAACAAACAAAAGTACTCAGTGTAGAATACAGTGGGCAAAGAAACTATTTGCTAGAAATACCGAGAAAAAAAAAATAATAAGGCTAGAGGCCAAGACCAAATCTAGAAAAGCATGGTAAGATTCTAGAGACCATGTACCATCTCAACTTTTGTTTCCTTGGTTACCTAATTGCATTTTCCTGACAAAATCATCAAGAGACCACTCAAAACTGAAAAAGAAACCAAGTGTTGATAAAATATGGGAAAATGAGCACTCTTGTATTTTATTAGAAAGAGTGTAGATCACTGCATTCTTTCTGGAAAGCAGTCTTGATTCAGCAGTTCCATCTCCAAGAACTGAATCTAAGAAGATAAACAGACCATTACATTGCAAGCTTCAGGATGACAGGAACTAGATCTATCTTGTCCATAATACTTCCCTAAAGCTTAGCATGATAAGTACCTGTAAGCATTCAAACAATTTTTGTTAAAGAAATAAAAAATTAAAAGCATGTGTTTTATATGAAAGGGTGTTTATTATTATACCGATAATATGTAAAAATTAGAAGCAACCTATATATCTTCCAAGAGTGCCTGTGAAATACTATGTAGTCATTAGCAGTGGCATTTAAAATCTATATGTTTTTAAATACATATGTAACATGTAACACATATGTAAATAAAACATAAAACATATAGATTGACTATATTTAATTATATAATGTTGCTGGAAAAGATTAGATTAAAGAAAAGCAGGTATAATGTGATCCATTTTATGTAAAAATGTCTATGTGTGTATGTATATATGTGTCTCTGAAGAGATTTTTAACAAATTGACACGTACTGAGTTGGTGGTATGTTAAGAACTTTGAACATTCTTTTAAAAGTTTTATGACAACAAACTCAGAACTATCAACAACAGAATCTAAAAAAATAAAAACAAACTAAGCAAACAAGAATAGGAATGGAATAATAGGTATGGGGACCATTTGGAGAATTATCAACTGGAAGGGGGAAGAGGGAGAAATGGGGAAATGGTGCAGGGATTAAGAAGCATAATTGGTAGGTTCAAAATAGACAGGGGGGATGTTAAAAATAGTATAGGAAAGAGAGAATCCAAAGAATTTACATGCATGACCCATGGACATGAACTAAGGAGTGTGGGATTGCTGGAGGGAAGGGGGATACTAGAAAGAGGGGAGCAAAGGGAAAAGAAATTGGGACAACTGTAATAGCATAATCAATAAAATATACTTTAAAAATTTTAAGTTTTTATAATGTATATGTATTATTTTAAAATAAAATGTTAACCCACAGCTAACATTTTACCCAATGGCGAAATATTGAAAGCTTTTCTTCTAAGATCAAGAACGAAAAAAGATGCCCACTCTCACCTCTCTTATTCAGTAAAGTACTGGAAAAGTAACTGGAGAAGTTAGTCAAGACAAAGACACAAAAGTCATCCAAATCAGAAAGGAAGAAGCAAAATTGGCCCTGTTTATAAATGATATGATTTTGTATAAAAAATCCTAGAGGGTAAACCAAAAAATGGTTGGCACTAATCAACAAATTCCAATAATGTTGCAGGATATAAAGTCAATGAACAGAAATCTGTTACATATCTTACACTAATAATGAAAAATCTGAAAAGGAAATAAAGAAAACTATTACATTCACAATAACATCAAAAACAACAATACATTTAGGAATAAATTAACTAAGGAAGTGAAAAATATATGCCACAAAACTATAACATTTTGTTGAAAACAATCTAAAAAGACACAAACAAATGGAAAGACATCTCATGTTCATAGATTGAAAGAATTAAAATTGTTGATATGTTCATTCTACCAAAATCTATCTATAGATTCAATGCAATACTCTTCAAAATGCCAATATAATTCTTTAGAGAAATAGAAAAAATGTTAAAATGTGTATAAAAGCACAAAAGACACAAATTGCCAAAGGAGTCCTGAGGATAAAGAATAAAGCCAGAGGTATAACATTTCCTGGTTTCAAATTATACTGCAAAGCTATAGTAATAAAAACAGTATATCGTTGGTATAAAAATAGACACAAAGACCAATGGAACCTAATAGAGGTCCCAAAAATAAAACCCTGCATGTATAGTCAACTAATATTCAACAAGAGGGCCAAAAATACCCAATGGAGAAAGGACAGTCTCTTCAACAAACTGTGCTGGAAAAACTGGATAAAAATATGCAGAACAATTAAATTATACTCTTCTCTTATACCACTCTCAAAATTTAACTTGAAATGGATCAAAGATTTAAACATAACACCTGATATGATAAATCTCCTAGAAGGAAATGTAAGGAAATCTTGTCATGATTTTCTGACTATAAGACAAAACAGAAAACAAAAACAAAAACAAAACAATAACAACTACAACAAAAGCAAAATCAACAAATAGGACTACATTAAACTTAAAAGCTTCTGTGCTACAATGGAAACAATTAACAAAATAAAAAGGCAACCTATACAGAAAGGGAAAATTTTTGCAAACTATATATTGGATAGGGGTTAAAAATAAAGAACTCATAAAACACAATAACGAAAAAACACACAACTTGATTTTAAAACAGGCGAAGAAACCAAATAGGTACTTTTTTCTAAAGAAAGCATCCAAAGGGTCAACTGGTACACGGAAAGGTGCTCAACATTATGAATAATCAGGGAAATGCAAATCCAAAAACCACAACAAGATAGCACCGCACACCTATCAGAATGTCTATCATCAAGAATACGAGAAACACCTTCTTACAAAGAAGCCCCCCCCCTTTTTTTTTCCTAATATGGAACATTGAAAAATTAATCCCTGCCTTTTGTCATCTAGTAGTTATGGATTGAATGATGTCTTTTAACCCTTTTTGCCAAATCTGTTGCCCCCAGAACACAACAAGGACACCAGCCTGTTAAACCAAGCACGCTGTTGACCAGAGACAGCCAACTGACCTGGAGTCTGCACGATCCTTCCCCATGTGGGAAGGCCACCCTCCCCTCCACACCCCCACTCTTATTAGGGTTTTCTGGACCCAAGGGTAGGTAGGACGACGACCATGTCCAGCTTGAAGCAGCTAGAGGAGCTTGAGACCTTCGTCCATTGTCCTTTACAAGATTACAAAGGGTCCTAATATTTGAGAGGGGGGGGATAGTTAATTTTTACGAACCAGGGGTATGGACTTGGGGGGATTGCTGGGGGAGGGGGGTGCTGGGTGGAGGGGAGCAAGGGGGAGAAAATTGGAACTGTTGTAACAATATAATCAATAAAAAACATTTAAAAAAAAGAATACGAGAAACAAGTGTTCACAAGGATGTAGAGAAAATAGAAACCTTGTACACTGTTGATGAGAATGAAAACTGGTTCAGCCTCTATGAAAAATAATATGGATGCTCATTAAAAACATATCTGCCATATGATCCAGCAATCTCATTTATGGGCATATACCAAAGGAAATAAAAACAGGATATCAAAAAGATATATGCACTCACTTGTTTATTGTAGCATTATTCCCAATAGCGAAGATACAGAAAAAAACCAAAGTGCCCATCAATGGATGAATCAATAAAGAAGATGTCATATATATGTGCATATAATTCGGCCTTGAGAAAGAAGGAAATCCTGCCACTTGCAACAATGTGAATGGACCGTGAGCACATTATGCTAAGTAAAATAGGTCAGAGAAAGACAAGTACTGTATGATGTCACTTATATGTGAAATCTAAAAAAGCCAAACTCATAAAAACAGAGAGTAAAATGATGGTTACCAGAAAATGGGGGGTGAGGGGATAGTACTGATGTTGTTTAGGGTAAAAACTTGCAACAAATAGTAAATAAGTCCTAGAGAGCTAATGCACAGTGTAGTGAACATAGTTATTAGTATTAAATTATAATCATTAAACTTGCTAAGAAACTAAAACTTAATTATTCCAATCATTTAAAAGAAATAACTCTAACTTCCTGTCAAGATGGAAGCATAGGTAGACACACCTTGCCTCCTTATGCAACCATAAGAAGGATCACAGCTAACCTCAAAACAAAAAACACCCAGAACTGCCAGAAAAATCTAACTGTATGGAAGTCTGACAACCAAAGATTTAAAGAGCACATATTCATCCAGACTGGTAGGAGAGGCAGAAATGGGGAGCCAAGGTAAAGAAGATGTGCTGTGACAGCAGTGGTAGCAGCAGCAGCAGTGATGGAGGCAGTTGGAATGGGCAGTTCCACATTCACATGTGGAGGATAAAACTTGGGAGGGATACCTTGGGAGCGAGTGATCCCAGCGTCAGGACAGACTGTGCAGACCAGGGTTCCAGCACCAGGAAAATAAAGCTTCATAGCTTCTGGCTGTAAAAACCAGTGGGGGTTAGGGTGGTGGAAGAAACTTCCCGTCTCTCAGGAGACTCCATTTAAAGGGCCCCCACCATCGTAGAATATAAACAAACTCACTCACTTTGGGAACCATCACTAAGGCATCAGCTAGAGGGGTGCCAGTCACATACAGGAAGGGGATAAAGTGACCGGAAAGGGGGCAAGTGCTGAGCAAGCCTCCAGCAGCCAGGTAGTGACATTGTTTCCCTCACTGACCCTTCCCTCACAT
This sequence comes from Furipterus horrens, assembly GCF_987537825.1. Taxonomy (NCBI): domain Eukaryota; kingdom Metazoa; phylum Chordata; class Mammalia; order Chiroptera; family Furipteridae; genus Furipterus; species Furipterus horrens. The sequence goes on from NW_028327187.1 coordinate 9,112,177, forward strand.
ACAAAGCCACAAAGCGATGAAGTGGGTTGCCCTACCTAAGTCTCCACCCGATACAATTTAACAGGTGTGTTAAGACAGGGAATCAAAGAAGCTCTACTTAATACACAGAAACATAAACAGGGAAGGTACCAAATTGAGGAGCCAAAGAAATATGGCCCAAGTGTAATAACAGTGCAAAACTCAAGAAAAAAGAACTAAATGAAACAGAGATAGCCAACCTATCAGATGTAGAGTTCAAAACACTGGTGATAAAAATTCTCAGAGAATTCATTGAGTACAGAAAATGCGTAAGGGAAGAAATGAAGGCTACACTAAGTGAAATAAAGGAAAATCCACAGGGAACCAACAGTGAAGGGAAGGAAGCCAGGGTTCAAATCAACAATTTAAAACATAAGTAAGAAACAAACATTTGACAACAGAACGAAGAAACAAGAATTCAAAAAAATGAGGAGAAAATAAGGAGACTCTGAGACATCTCTAAAAGTGCTAACATCTGAATCATAAAGTTGCCAGAAGGAGAAGAGGAATATCAAGAAATTGAAAAATTATTTGAAGAAATAATGAATGAAAATTTCCCTAATTTGGTGAAGGAAATAGACACACAAGTCCAGGAAGCACAGAGAATCTCAAACAAGTTGGACCCAAAGAGGACCACATCAAGACACATCATAATTAAAATGCCAAAGCTTAAAGATAAAGAGAGAATATTAAAAACAGCAAGAGAAAAGAAGAGAGTTACATACAAAGGAGTTCCATAAGACTGTCAGCTGATTTCTGAAAAGAAACTTTGCAGGCAAGAAGGGACTGAGAAGAAATATTCAAGGTGATGAAAAGCAAGGACCAACAACCAGGATTACTCTATCCAGCAAAGCTATCATTTAGAATGGAAGGGCAGATAAAGTGCTTCCAAGATAAGGGAAAGCTAAAGGAGTTCACCATCACCAAGCCATTATTATATGAAATGTCAAAGGGACTTAAGAAAAAGAAGATCAAAATTATGAACATTAAAATGACAACTAACTCACAACTATCAACAACTGAATCTAAAAAATAAAAACAAACTAAGCAAATGACTAGAACAGAAACAGAATCATAGATATGGAGATCATTTGGAGGATTATCAGCTGGAGAGTGAAGGGGGAGAATGAGGGAAAAGGTGCAGGGGTTAAAAAAGCATAATTCGTAAGTACAAAATAGACAGGGGATATACATAAAACACATTGATGTTTCCCTCTCTTTCTCTCTCCCTTCCCCTCACTCTGAAAGTAAATAATTAAAATCTTAAAAATAATAATAATAAAAGCTAACAATAGAAAACATGTTTTAAAAAAACTTTCTAAGATCTTTTCCACCTCTGACATTCTATTGGTCTCTGAGGTTAGTAACAGTACTAAGCCAGTTAATCAGAAAATTCTGTAAGATTTTTAGTTATTGTAGTTTTCCCACGGCCCAGAAGTAGTAACACCAACATCCAAAGTTCCTGGATGCTTCTTTAGGGGAAGGCAAAAAAAGGAAAAAGCTGAGAAAATTATGTTCAAGTCCACAGTTAAACTTCAACTGAGTATGTGGGAGTAGAATCCAAGGAAACATATTCATCGATAATGTCAGAAGTAGGCAAATACTATTCAGGAGCTTCGGGGAAGGAGGGAGGGGAGTCCTCAGGGAGACATGGATAAGGCACTCCAGTACCTTTCCCAGCAGACCCTTTGATTCACTAACCATATTCTCCTCTCCAGCCCATCCTATGTCTTACAAACACAATCTAGGCTGCACTTTCTGCCCAACTCAAGCTTACCACTGTCATCACCTTCTTTTCTTCCTCAATGCACCCATGGAAATACATTTTGTAGAGAAAGGTTTACTAGATCATTGCATAGTACAAAAACCATCTGCTTTTGTGTTAAAGGCTTGAGTTCTAGTCCCAGTTTTGTTGCTCAGCAACTCTGTGGCGTTGAAAGCCCCACCTCAACACACACTCTTCTCAGGGAATCTTCTGTAACTTAAAGGGATTGTACTGCTTCTTAACCTTCATTGGATCACAAATTTCTGAGCATCTGTTGAAATTGTTGAATGCAGATGCCACAATTTTGTGTATCATTTCAGGAGACTCATAAATCCCTAGGCTAAGAATTCCTGCATGATACCTAATGGATCTTTCAGCTCTGAGTTCGTAGTTCTGTAATCTGGGCATAAAGCCAAGGTCTGCATGCCCCTTCCAGAGGAAGAAGAGGGGAATCAACCTTCCAAATATATCCATTAGCTTGTGCTTCTAGCTACTTTTGGCTTTAACCCATGATACTCTGGGGTATGGGGAGTTCTTGCTTCTACCATCAGGCCTGAAACTGAGTTAAAAAAAAAAAGAGAAGATCAAGGTGTTCAAGCTTCTTTCAAAACCCAGGGCCTCTGAGTTCCCTTCCTAGTACCTTTTTGTCCCAGATGAAAATTAAAGGCAATAGTAAGAGGGCATCTGGTTCAGGCAATAAATTACTCCAGGAAGACTGGTTCGCATTGCTGGCTGACAAGACTTGTTTCAGATTGCACTGTCCTCTGGTGGATGTTAACATGTATAAGACCTTAGCTGGTGGTTCCAAGCTTTAATGGCAGTGTAGAGACAGGGACCAAATGGCAGCAAATCTGATGGAAATCCTACAAGGTGCTTGGATTTTGTCCACAACTTCTGTTATAAAGCAGACTCAGAATGTAATGTGTGAGGAGTGATAAGTGGGAACAGTACTACAATCACATCCTGAAGTTAGTCGATGCAAGTACCAACTTTCAGACTTGAAGGCATCTTCACTGATTCTGGCGGGCCCCATTTTTTGAGCGTCTTGCTATTCTTTCTCTAGAGCCCTCTTATTATGATTCTGCCAGTATATCAGGCTTAAAGAATGAGGGGATAGTCACAACAGATAGCCAAACCTCCAATTACAATGAAGACCAGGGCTCCTTCCCTAGTGCTAAGACCAACCTCATGTCATCTTTTGGGCTCAAACCTACTTAACCAACTGACTGCCGGGCATCACAAACCTAGATATGTCACAGATTTTTTCCAAACTTAACATGTTCTGACTTAACCGATCATTTGCCTCTCCTAGCCAATTTGTGTCATTTAAGAGGATTTAAGATGCAAGTTACAGAAATTTAAGTAAAATTGATTGAATTATGATAAAATATATAAACATTTATTGTTTTAAGAAATAATCCAGAGATGGTTAGTTATAATGTTGCTCAATTAAGTGGCTCAATAACATTGAGGATCCAGGTCCTTTATATCTGTCTACTCTATTATTCTCAGCATATATGTTACACCTCTTGATGGCTGCAGCAGTGCACAATGTCGTTTTCATACAATAATGTCCAAAGACTAAAAGACACGATAGTCCTCCCTTCTGATCCTTTGTAAAGAGGGAAAAATCTTTCCAAGAAGCTCCACAGCAGACTTCTCATATGTCATTGGTTAGACCTACACCATATGCTTTATGCTTTAGAAGTTAGGATTAGATTTAGCAGCAACACAGTAGAAATACAAGCAAACAAAACAAAACAGATGGCCTAAGTATGATAAAGTTTTATTTTTGTATGTAAAAGAGGCAAGCATTCCAGGGCTGATATGGTAGTTTCATGAAGTTATCAGGGATCCAGGATCCTTATAGCCTCTGTTTTATTTATCTTTAGGGAATCCCCCATATCTATGTGGTCCCAAATGGTTGATGGAGATCTAATCATTACACCCATGTTCTTGAGGAAAATGGAATAAATAAATGAGAAGATACATCCTTTTCCTTTTCAAAGGTGTTTCTAGAAGACCCATACAACACTTCCACTTAAATATCTTTGTCCAAAACTTAGTCTAATGGCTACAATCAGCTGTAAAAAAAAAAAAAAAAGATCTTGCAGCAAATTCCCAGCTAAAAATTGGCACTGTATTGCTAAGGAAGAAGAGGAGAATGGATATTGGAGGTTTACGAGCCCTCTGAAAAACATGGCATTTCTTAATCAATCTGGCAAAGGAAATGAAGTTGCTTTGATTCGTTTAGACTAGTTGTTGTGAACCAGCGGCAATTCATCCCCAGACAACAATTGAGAATGTCTGGAGACATTTTTAGTTACAAGTTGAGGAAACTGTTGTTACTGGCACCTGGTGTATAGAGGCTTGGGATGCTGCTGAACGTCCTACAATGCACAGACAGGCCCCACAACAAAGAATTATCTAGCCTAAAATGTGAATAATTCTGGGAGTTTAGAAACCCTAGCTTATAGTTATCAAGATCCATCATGTACCTTCCTTTGGCTATTGGGGAAGAAAAGGGTCCAGACTTTTCTAGGTTTACATGCGTCAGTACATGGTACCATAATGTATCCAACTGCTTACACTAAAATTCTGGAGTTTATTCTTCCTCTGATTTAGGCTCCTCAGTGGCTTCCCCTTGCTCTCAGGATAAACATAAAAACCCTTAATATGACCTGAGAGAACCTGCATGATTCTCTGGACTCTATGAGCTTTATATCCCACTACTCTCCCGTCTCACTCACTCTAGCCTTTTGTTTTAGTTTCTCAAATGTGTTGCATTATTTCCCATCTCTCCTACTTCACTTTATCCTTCAGATCCAACTGCAGTTGACTGATAACATTAATGGTCTCAATTATTCACCTTTCCCTCTATCCATACCCATTGGCCTATAACATTATAATGCCCTTCATTGTGGCTCTAGGCCTGGCTATATGATTTCCTTCAAACAGTGGAAGGTTAGCATAAGTAACAATGTACCAATCTGAAGCTAAGCATTATGCATTGTCTTCTCATACCTGTAGCCAATGCAAGACAAGCCCAGACTAGATGCATAAAAAGTCCAGATGACCTGCAGACATTTGAATGAGAAATAAATTTTTATTGTTAACTAACATTGAGATTCTGTGATTGTTAGGTATTATTAGTATGCTGGAAGCTGACTGATAAAACATCTCAATTCAATATTACACAGATTCTGTTCATTCTACCACCTAAAAATCTTTCCTATCTGTTTGATTGATTCAGTTCTGACCTTAAAAATATTCTATCTAGTGTCCTCATTTCTAAGCCTCTCTTCCTCCAGCCAATCATCCTTAATGCTTCTATAATTAGCATCTAAAACAAAACAAAAAACAATGATCACTTTACTTCTCTGCTTAACATTTGTTGATAGCTCTCCATTGCCTCCAGGATAAGATCCAAACCCCTTCATCTGGTGTTGCAGGCATCCTTTCTTTGTTACTTTTACCTTTAAGCTTTTATCTACCTTGTCCTCCTTGGCATACTCCAATCACAATGCTCAAACATGCTCTGTACTTCCAATCCTCTAGACCTTTACTCTTCCCTTTGTTTCCTTCCCTTCCCCTCATTTAAATAAAATATTTTTTCAGCATTGTAACTGGAATGCAAATACCAGCTCTTTTGTGCAGTCTTGCCTGACTCCCTTCACTTCTGCCCAGATGGAAGATATTATGACCTCCCTCTGTGCTTCCATGAGAAGCTGTTTAGCTCACACTTCTTTTAGACTTAGATTATGATTGCTTCTTTTCTTTTTTTGCACTGTAACAATAGTTTATTTTTATATGACTTTGTTTCATGTAATATATCTTATATTCAGAGTTGATTTCTATCAATCCTTTAATTTTATTTTTAATAATTATAATAATTATAAATTATAATGGGTAGCTGCCCTACTCCCTGTGAGCTTCCTTGTGTTACTTTTCCATCCCTCTTCCTCACTTTCACTCCCTCCCCATAGCTAACACAGAACCTCGAACAAAATAAGCATCCAGTAATGCATTACAGAGAAAAAAAATTCTCTAATTTTGTCTGTAATGATAGATCTATAAGGTTTTATATGAGAGGCAGTAATACTTCCCAAATTATCTTCTCCTTCTGCCTTCACATTTCCAACCATAATCATCCATTGGGCATAATGAGCTCTCCCTTTGAAAGTAACATAATGCCCAGGAAGGGGAAGGATTTTATTACTGTGGAGCCTAGGTCTTAACTCCCATACACCTACCTGAGATAAGGTGATAAGCATTTTGTTGTAGATAAGGGTGGAGCAAAGATGCTACACAGAGCTGTACAGTGCCACTCAGATAGGCTAGTGGTGGGGTGAGATGGAGTGGGGCTAAGGATAATGACTGATATAAAGGTAACAGGGGAGACAGAAACCAGAGTATGCTAAGGAGACCAAGAGAGGAAAGGAGAAGTAAAGAGAAATAAGAAGACAGGAGATATGAAAACCAAGGGCTGGAGGCTATAACAATTTTTCCATGTGCTGAGTCTATGGGCCTTTATTCTGCAGCAATCTTAGGACATAAAGACCAAAATCTACATCAAATTACAAAGCTTCTGCATGGCTAAAGAAAACCTCATCAAAATAAAAAGGGAACCAACCATATGGGAAAACGTATTTGCCAATGATACCCCGGGCAGGGGTTAGATCTCCAAAATATATAAAGAATTCATACAACTCAATACCAGGAAGACAAACAACCCAACTAAAAAATGGGCAAAGGACCTGAACAGACACTTCTACAAGGAGGACATACAGAGGGTCCATAGACACATGAAAGAATGCTCAACATCACTAGCCATCAGAGAGATGCAAATCAAAACCACAATGAGATACCACCTCCCACTGGTTAGAATGGCCATCATTAACAAATTAACAAACAAGTGCAGGTGAGGATGGGGAGAAAAGGGGACCCTAGTTCACTGTTGGTGGGAATGAAGCCTGGTGCTGCCTCTGTGGGAAACAGAATGCAATTTCCTCAAAAAACTAAAAATGGAACTGCCTTTTGAACGAGCAGTTTCACTGCTGGGATTATACCCTAAGAATCCTGATACACCAATTCAAAAGAATATGTGTACTCCTATGCTCATAGCAGTGCTATTTACAATAGCCAAGTGCTGGAAACAACCTAAGTGCCCATCTATAGATGAGTGGATCAAAAAACTGTGGTACATTCACACAATGGAATACTATGCAGCAGAAAGAAAGAAGGAACTCCTACCTTTAGCAACAGCATGGCGGCAAAAGACAAATACCATATGATCTCACCTATAAGAGAACAAAGCAAACAAATGAGCAAAACAGAACCGGATGCATGGAAACAAGGAACAGACTGACCATAACCAGAAGGGAGGGGGGAAGGGGGTAATGGGGGAAAGAAAGGGAAGAATCTAGTCAAGGAACTAGTATAAATGATCCATGGACATGGACAATAGGGTGGGGACTGACGGTGGGAGCAAGGATGGGTAGGGCATTGAAGAGCCATGGGGGGAAAATTGGGACAACTGTAAAGAAACAACAATTAAAAAAGGCAAAAAAATAAAAAAGAAAGAAAGACAGACCATGATCCAAGATAGCATTGCCTTAGAGAGGGTAAACATACACCATGTAGGTGGTCTGCCTACTAAAGCCCTAGTGCCAAATATCCTTCACCTTTTCTTTTATCCCCAACTTTATGTTTTAGGAAGTTTCCAAATACCTCCTGCTCTGTGTCTCAATTCCCTACATCACCACTGACACCCTGTGTGACCTTGGGTTCATGCTTTCTTCTCTATAGGCTTCTGGGTCCCCATTTTTAGCATGAGGGAGGTTTGATAAGATGTTTTACAAAGGTTCAGCTTGAGGACACTATGTATCTATGATTCTGAAACTTCAAGGTGTGTTTGTGAGTGTATATGTATAGGTATGAATTTGGACATATCTCCATCCCATGGGCTCCAATTAACTCATAAAATGGGGATGCTTGATCCAGATGATCTCTTAAGGCCCTTCCAGTCCAGTTTTTAAAGGTCATAATTACAGAATTCTGCAGTCCAGATGACCCCAAGTCAGAACCTAAGGATCATCCATATATATATATTTTTTATCATCCTCTTATTCATTTTCTCTGTAACCCAAGGATGCTTTCCCTTTTGCAACTCTCAGAAAGAAATGAATATTTGTAGGTCCTGCCCCAGAGCTAGGAAGACAAATTCCTTTCTGGCTACACCACTGTCAGCTCCAAAGAAGTATAAAAATGCCAGCTGCTTGGAGCCGTGTCTCCCACTGCTAAGAGGGTTTTTTTTTTTTCCCCCAGTTGTCTTGGGAAACTAAATTATTCTCCAAATACACTCCGCTTAGGTCTATAATAAATGTGGTTTAAGTGAGAAAATTATCACCATCTCAGGCTGAGAAAACCACTCCAATCTCTGCAGGGAAGAAATGCCATCATTAACCAGAAGACCCTGGAAAAGGACAGAACCTCACCCTGGAGGTGGAACTCAGAGAAATACAAAGGCTGAGAAACTGGAATGAGCTCACAATTATCCCCAGCACTCTTGGGGGACACATACATTTAAGGTCCATTGAGCCTTCAAGGGGATCATCCTACACAGCCCCCTGCCCTCACACTGAGCAGCCTCTTTTACAACTCAGACAAATGAGATCTCTTCTGTTTGTAAAGGTCTTTGAATATCTTATTCTACTATTCATTTCATAATTTAAATATCTGTATGGCTTTCTAAAGATCATCAGATCTAACTACCTTTCTGAAGACATGAGGAGACTAAGGTCTAGAAACGAAAAAGTACTTACCTAAGGTCACACGGTGAGTCAATGGCAAAGCTAGTCTTCCCAGCCTGTGAAAGGGTAGCAACCACACTCTAGTGTAATTTTTCAAATTCTCCCTGCCTTATCCTTTGCCCTTTATAACACAGTGCTCTAGTCTTAAGTATTCCTTGGCAGAGTTTTTGGTTTTCTGCAGTACCCAATCTTTAGATACAAGGGGAACTTTCTTCAGTGTGGTTTAAATCACTTACCAGTCGCACTTGATTCTGCTTGAAACTTTGGCAGTCTAACAGCATTAAGTTTAATACAAGCCCCTGGTATTTTTTTTTTTTTTATGATTTCTCTGAGTTCCAAGCCTCTTTATCAATAATTAGGGACAGCTGCTCCATTATTTCCATAGACATAAGCTACTGTGGTTCCTGAAAGCTCTGCCTCTGCCCAAGAAACACCTCTAAGAGTATGCCTCATGGAAAAAGAATAAAATAGAATGTATCATCTATGGAAATCTCAGTGACTTAGCTCTCCTCCACCTCAATTTCTGTCCTCTCCCTCACAGCTATCCCAGTGCACTATACATTGTCATAAACAAAGTAGGAGTCCTGGAGATACATTTTAGAACAAAACGAAAGAGACATAAACTGTCGTTGGGAAGTCAAGAGTACAGGAATAATATGATTTCTATTGCTGCATTCCTTATTCATTCATTCATTCATTCATTCATTCATTCATTATTTTCTCATTCATTTCTAAACAATCACCAAGTGTCTATTGTGGGTCAGGCCCTGTGCAAGATGCTGGGGATAAAGAAATAAGGCACAGACTGTTCCCCTCAAGAAGTTAACAGATTACCAGTAGCCAATGTGAAAATATTATAATATAAAGTAATTAGTGTCAGATCAAAGTTATGTACAAATCAATGAGTAAACATATTTAAGTCTCTAATTTTGCTTAAGGAACTCAAGCAACTCAAAGGAGATAATTTTTGAGTGATTTTGGAAAGACAAATGGGAGTTTGCTGACAAAATGGGAAAGGGTGCTCCAGGCAGAGGGACTGCTGTATCAAAAGCCCATGGTTGAATTATAATAGCAAACATTTATTGAGTACCTATGTGTCAGGTGCTTTATGCACTAACTCATTTAATCCTAACTAACCCTATGAAGCAAGCAATATTATTACCCTGTTGACAGAAGGGCAACTGAGGCACAGAGGTAAAAATGACTTGCCCAACACTATTTTAACTAGATAATAGGAAAGGCAGTGGGACTTCACAGCTGGAGTTCCTAACTACTATATTGCATTGCCTCTTTCAGATTCCGGTGGGAAACATCTTGACTTTCATGTAAGGTAGGAGGAGTGAAGACGCAGAGTGTGAAAATGGCAAGAAGCAGGTTGGAGAGATCATACCAAAGGGCCATGTGAAGAAACATTGAGAAGCCATTAGAATGGAGGAGGCATTTGCATCATGTATGACTCTCAGGCACAAATTCAAGTCTATTTGGAATAACCTACTTTCTCACCTTTATATAAGACATCATTGTCAACTCTCAGGTTAGTCCTCAAATCCAGAAGACTTATGCAGTATCCAGAAAAGTGAGAAAAGGGCCTTAATCTCCATTTTCTCGTGCCACTGCTGACACCCTTGTTATCCAAGCCTAGCCAACGGGCTAAGAATGAGACATAATGGAAAGTAGCTGAGGAGGTTGAACCCCAGTAACTGGTATCTTTGGCCTTGATTTGGAAAGAGCTTCTGAGGTCTAAGAGAGGTTGTATCTGAGACGTGGAAGGGAGCTGGAAGAACAGAGATGTTTCCTGAGAGATGATGCCAGTGATGCACCACTGAGTTGCTTCAGTGAGAATATTTGTTTTCTGGCCACAAAGCCTTGCTTTGGAAATGAAACCATAGTACTGAGCTTTTCTTTTTTCATCATCTGTTATGCCTTTTCTCTCTTGTTTAGTAGCTACTGTGTGTGTGTGTGTGTGTGTGTGTGTGTGTGTGTGTGTGTGTGTGTGTGTGTGTGACAGCAGCCACTTTCATTTGTGCTGCAAAGAAACAGAAAGTGTGTGGCAGACACTGTTTGGACTTACCCAATATCATATCAACTCTCCTCTCCTTAACAGAACTGATTTGGTGAGAAGTGAGTCTAGCTTGAGAACAAAACAAAACAACATCTCTCAGCTTCCTTTGTCTCTCAGAGAGGTAGAGAAATGACTTAGTTCTGCAGTGGGTAGACACAGTGGACACATAATTTTTGCCTTTTCCTGTCCTTTCTTCTCTCAATGCAGTCATGATGCATGATGGAACTATCTCTCTTGTAGATAGACTCCTTTACTTTGAAGATGATACCACAAGCAAGAATGGAATAGCACAAAGGCACAGTGGCGTAGATATCCAATGTGTCGTGAACTCTAACTCTTGATTTCTTGTCATTTCAGAAAATAAACCCCTTCCTTGTTTAAATCTCTGGGTTTGTTTATCTGTTTGTTTTCTTTTATTGTTTGTGGCAAATGAAATCTCAAATATAGTTTACATACCTTCTCGAGCCGGAGTCTGAAGACTGGTGGGGCACTAAGGAAGATGTGATTCTGAGGGGCGAGCTGTGGGCAGCCACTCCTTGGCTCTTGAAGGCCCTTCCCTCCTGGCTCCTCTTTGTCCAAACGTGGAAATTTTTTGTTCTAATTATATCAGGAAGACTGTTCCCTTACAAGGGGTAACAGTGTGAACCAGAGCCTTTGAGGGAAAGAAAAACTGAGTAGATAAAATATGGGCATCTGATACAAGCTGTGCCTTTGCTCCTACATCTCTGTCATTTGGGACTCCTCTCTGGCAAAATCTAGGATGTTCCCTGTTCTGTTTTTTAAAGGTTACGAATGTAATAATTTAAAGACTATAAACAAGATGAAATTATATAATTGTGCTTCTTTTACACTGCTGACAATGAGATGTTTAACTACAATTTTCCCATACAAATTTGAAATAATATTCATATTGAATATATTCCCTGACAAATAACTTATAGGTGATAAATATACACAAAGTATGACCAAAACAAAATATAAATTAAAAGTTGTTGGAAGTATTCATATTTTAAAATCATGTTTGCTTTATTTAAAAATTAATACCTGCATAAGATCACAATTTTTATATTTTTAGACATTACAGAGAGGATATATTCCATTGTTTATAACTGTTAAAGAAACTCAAATTAGAAAATACTGCTATGACACATATTAAAATAAAAAACAAAACTTGATTTATTCTATTTATTTATTTATTGTTGGCACTATTATAGCTGTCCCCCATTTTCCCATACTTTGCCCCCCTCCACTCAGTCTCCCGGGGCCTTCTTGGCCTTCCCCACACTGTTGTCTTTGTCCATAGGCTATACATATATGCATATATGTTCTAGTCCTCACATTGTCTCCTCTGTGAGGCTCATCAGCCTATTCCAGGTAGTTCATGCCTGTGGTTTTATTTTGTTTGTCAGTTTATTTTGTTCATTAGATTCCACATATAAGTGAGATCATACAGTATTTGTCTTTGTCTGACTGGCTTATTTCATTTAGCGTAATAATCTCCAGGTCCAGCCATGCTCTTGCAAAGGGTGAGAGTTCCCTTTTTTACTGCTGCATAGTATTCCATTGTGTAAATGTACCACAACTTTTTTATCCACTTGTCTACTGATGGGCACTTAGGCTATTTTCAGAACTTGGCTATTGTAAGCAATACTGCTATGAACATAAGGGTGGGTATATTCTTTCTGGTTGATGTTTGGGGATTCTTAGAATATATTCCCAGAAGTGTTATCACTGGGTGATAAAGCAGTTCCATTTTTAATTTTTTTTGGAAACTCCATTTTATTTTAAAAATTACTTTAGAATGACAGTCATTGATGTGCATTTTAAAAGCATATCAAACAAAATAAAAACAGGTTCACAGATACAGAGAACAGACTGTTGGTTGCCAGAGTGGATGGGGGTTTGGGGGTTGGGTGCAAAAAGTGAAGAGTATAAAAACAATAAATTGGTAGCCACAAAATTGTCATGGGGATGTAAAGTACAGCACAGGAATATAGTCAATAACAGTTTAACAACTTAGTATGGTGTCAGGTGGCTACTTGAATTATCCAAGGTACCACTTTGTATATGATTGTTTAACCACTATGTTGTACACCTAAAAATAATACCAAATAATATTGAATGTAAACGGTAATTGAAAAATTTAAAAAATTAAAGATTATTAATTCCATCACATTCAATAGATAAAATTTGGGAAGATGATATGCTATTTTCATATTCCTTGGTTAAAAATTTTCCTTTAATTAAGGAATTAAATTAAAAAGTAAAAAAATAACACTGGGAAAATATCAAAATTATAATATTTGCTATTTTTGCAATGGAGTATAATTTAGAATTACATTCCTATGTTAGAAATATCATATGATAATAAGCAAGGCTCAGACACAAGTTATCTGCAAAGATCGAACTAGTTCAATGAACTTTAACAACCATTTCTAACTACATTAAACAATATTTTAATATAATATTTATAAATATATAATAGAGTACTGTCCTATATTGATACAACATTGTACAACCACCATAATGTGATCTAAATATTACAAAGAAGACTTATTCAAACAAGTCGGTAAAATAAAAGTAGTAAATATTTTTAGGCATACAAATTTTAAAACTGAAGTTTACTTTCTTATGATTGGTTCTATGCAAGTAAAAATGAGACAAAGAAATAAAAATGGTTAAATATGCAGGAAGTAGTTATTCATAGTGAAATGGCAACATTCTATGCATATTCTATCCATCATTCCATGCATATTTTTATTTTTGAATTTCAATATAAAGAGCTCTCTTTTCTACAGATTCATAAAACAGCACAATAACAAGCACAATCCAAGAGAATAAAATGTAGGTGTTACTTGAGGTTAACAAACTATGACCCAGTGCTTATATCCACCACAAAATATTTTCAAATCCAAACAATACTTACAGAACCATTTCACTCAGAAAAAGAATATTGTTTGCCTCCACAGAAACCAATTCTTTATAGAAACAATCTTTCTTTTCAATGTACATAAGAATGTCACACCTAATTCACCTTTTATAGTGAAATATAATATCACTACAAAAAAAGGCTAATTGGACCATTAGTCACATGTTAGCATTTATAAAGGTGAATGGTATAAAGATACCTATAGAAATCAAAAAGTTTAATGTTTTTGCCCTCAATAGTCTTAAGTATCAACCAAATGAAGTTATTGAATACTCATTCACTGATGAATTTTGAGATATGTTGACAAAGAAAGGTTGGCAATTACCACTAGGACTCTTGCTGGTTCCATTTATAGTCCGGGAAAAACAAAGGAACTGAGGTTGAGGAGACTGGATCGGACTATAGGGACTAGGAAAACAATTTGTCTTGTCATTCCCAGAGTCACTATCCAGCTCTCCAGTATGTGTCAGTCCATCACTTTCATGATTAATATTCTGTTTAAAATGCCATGGGACTTGTAAATGGGTTGGCATTGAATCTATTATAGACATTTTAACAATAATAATTTTTCCAATCCATGAACACAGGATACTTTTCTATTTACTATTGCTTTCTTCAATTTATTTTATCAGTGCCTTATGGTTTTCAGTGTAGAGATTTCTCATCCCCTTTGCTACATATTTTTTGTTTTTGGTGCTATTGCAAAGGGATTATTTTATTTATTTATCTTTCAGATACTTTGTTTTTAGTATATAAAAACAGCATTTTTTGCAGAAGCAGAGAAAACAATTCTAAAATTTATATAGAACCCCAAAGTAACTAAAGTAATCCTGAAAAATAATAACAAAGCAGGAAGCATCACAGTTCCTGATTTCAAGATATATTATAAAGCTATAGTAAACAAAACATTATGGTACTGGGTTAAAAACAGGCATGTAGACTGATGAAACAGACCTCAGAGCCCAGAAATAAACCCATGAATTTATGGTCAACTAATATTTTGAAAGGGAGCCAAGAATACTCAATGGAAAAAAAAAGTCAGTCTCTTCAATAAATGGTGTTGGGAAAATTGGATATTCACATATAAAAGAAGGAAACTAGACCCTTATCTTACATCACTCACAAAAAATAAAATTAAATGGGTAAAAGTATTTTTAAATATTTTATTGTTTATACTATTACAGTTGTCCAATTTTCTCCCTTTGTCTCCCTCCACTGAGCCCCCACACACTCCCTCAGACAATTCCAACACCATTGTCCATGTTCATGGATCATGCATATAGGTTTTTTGTCTGATCCCTTCACCTTCTTTCAACCAGTCACCACCTTCCCTTACCTCTCTTACAGCTGTCATTCTGTTACATGTTTCTATGCCTCTGGTTCTATTTTGCTTGTTAGTTTATTTTGTTCATTAGTGTCCACATATAAGTGAGATCATATGGCAGTTTTTTTTCACTGACTGGCTTACTTCACTTAGCATAACAGTCTCCAGGTCCATCCATGCTGTCACAAAATGTAAGAGTTCCTTCTTCTTTACTGCCGCATAGTATTCCATTGTAAATGTACCACAGCTTTTTTATCCACTCATCTACTGATGGGCACTTGGGCTGTTTCCAGATCTATAGATTGCTTTGGGTAGCATCCACATTTTAATGATGTTAATTCTTCCAATCAATGAACACCGTTACATGCTTCCATTTATATTTTTCTTCCTCAGTTTCTTTCTCCAATGCCCTATGGTTTTCTGAGTACAGTCTTTTACCTCTTTGGGTAAATTTATTCCAATGTACCTTATATTTTTGTTGCAATAGCAAGTGGGATTGTTTTCTTAGTCTCTCTTTCTGAGAGCTAGTTCATTATTGGTATATAAAAATGCCATTGATTTCTAATTATTAATTTTGTATCCTGCTACTTTGCTGAATCCATTTATTAGGTCTAGTAGGTTTCTGTTGGAGCCTATAGGCTTTTCTAAATACAATATCATATCCTTGAATAATGGCAGTTTTACTTCCTCCTTTCCAACTTCGATGCCTTTTATTTCTTACCCTTGTCTGGTCACTGTGGCTAGGACTTCCAGTACCATGTTGAATAAGAGTCATGAATTCAAAGATCCTTGTCTTGTTCCTGATTATAAGGGGAACAAGTAGTTTTTGCCCATTGAGTATGATGTTGACTCTGGGTTTGTCATATATGGCCTTTATTATGTTGAAGTACATTCCCTATATTCTCACTTTGCTGGGAGTTTTTACCATAAGTGGGTGCTGGATTTTATCAAATGCTTTTTCTGCATTTATTGATATGATCATGTGATTTTGATCCTTCAATTTGTTTATGTGATGTGCCACACTTATTGATTTGTGAATATTATTCCAACCTTGCATCCCTGGGGTAAATCTCACTTGATCATGGTGCATGATCTTTTTAATGTATTGCTGAATCTAGTTTGCTAATATTTTGTTGAGGATTTTAGCATCCATGTTCATCAGGGATTTTGACCTATAATTTTATTTATCTGTTGTAGCTTTATCTGCTTTTGGGATTAAGATAATACTGTCCTCATAAAAAGAGCTTGGCAGTCTTCCCACCTCTTGAATTTTTTGGAATAGTTTGAGAAGGATAAGTGTTAGTTCTTTGAATATTTGGTAAAATTCATCTGTGAAGCCATTTGGTCCATGACTTTTGTTCGCTGGGAGGTTTATTTATTTATTTATTTATTTATTTATTTATTTATACTGATTCAATTCCATTAGCTGTTAGTGGTCTATGCAGGTTTTCTGCGTCTTCCTGATTCCATTTTGAAAGATTGTGTTTTCCTAGAAATTTATCCATTAAATGAATTAAATTCTTAAACGTGGGACCATTTAAGATCTGAAAACCACAATACTCCTACAAGAATACATAGGAAAAATGTTCCTTAACATGGTACTTGGCAATGATTTTTTTTAGATATGACAAACTAAAGCACAAGCAACAAAAAATAAAAATAAAGAAGTGAAAAAATATCAAATTTAAAAAGCTGGGCACAGCAAAAGAAATGATCAACAAACTGAAAATGTAATCTACAGAATGTTAAAGTGATCTGAAAATTATCTATCTGACAAGGGAGTAATATCCAAAGTACATAAAGAACTCATATAACTCAATAGCAAAAAAACCCAAATAATCCAATTAATTAATAAACAAAGAACTTGAAAAGGCATTTTTGCAAAGAAAATATACAAATGACCAATAAGTACATGGTTCAACATCACTAATCATGAGGGAACTATAAATCAAAACTACAATGATATATCACTTCATGCCTGTTAGAATGGCTATCTACAAAAAGGCAAGAGATAAATATTGGTGATGATGTAGAAAAAATAACACTTGTGCACTGTTGGTGGAAACATAAATTGGTGTAGCCACTATGAAAAACAGTATGGGGATTCCCCAAAAAGTTAATGAAACTACCATATCATTTAGTAATTCCATATCTGGGTATATATCTGAACAAAATGAAAACACTAACTCAAAAAATATCTACACCTCATGTTTATTGAAGCTTTATTTACAATAGTCAAAACATGGAAACAATCTAAGTGCCTGTCAATGGATAAGAGGGTTAAAAATGTGGTATACAAAATAAAATATTATCCATCCACAAAAAGAAGAAAATCTTGCCATTATTGACAATATGGATGGACCTTGTGGGCATTATGCTAAATGAAATAAGTCAACCAAACAGATAAAGACAAATACTGTATGATCTCACTTATTGTGAAATCTTTAAAAAATACTTAGAAAAGGACATTATATTTGTGGTTATCAGATATGGTAGTTGGGTTGAGGGGTTAAATGAAGTTGGTCTAAAGGCATGAACTTCCAATTATAAGATAAATAAGTACTAATGATGTAATTTACAACATGAGATCTATAGTTAACACTGATGCAAAGTGTATTTGAAAGTTGCTGAGAGAGTAAATCCTAAAAGTTCTCATTATAAGGAAAAAACATTTTATTCATTTCTTTTTTACTATCTATTTGTAATTAAGAATATTAACTAAATTTATTGTGGCCATCACTTCATAATAAATGTAAGTCAGGTCATATGCTATATACCTTAAAATTATACAGTGTTTTATGTCAATTATATCTCAATAAAACTGAGAAGGAAAGAAACACTACTGACTTTTGCATGTTGGTTTTATTTCCTGCCACTTTACTAAACTCTCTGATCAGATCTAACATCTTTTTACTGGTGTCTTTAGGATTTTCTCTAAATAAAATTTTCTCCTGTAAATAAAGCCATTTACTTCTTCCTTTATAATTCTGATGTCTTTTATTTCTGTTTCTTGAGTTACTGCTCCAGTACTATGTTGAATAAGAGTGATGATTGCGGGAGGGGGTGGGTTGGGTGGGGGAGAGAAATTAGGGGAAAAGGGGACAACTGTAATTGAAAAACCAAAAGAAAAAAAAAAAAAAGAGTGATGAGAGTAGGCATCTTGGTCTTGTTCCTAAGCTTCAGGAAAGCATTTAACCTTTCACCATCGAATATGATGCTAGCTTGCGGGCTTATTATATCTGGCTTTTATTATGTTGAGATTTGTTCCTTCTATACAATGTGTTAAGAATTTTTATCCTGAATGCATGTTCAATCTTGTCAAATGCGTTTTCTCCATCTATTAAGATGATTATATAATATTTATCATTCATTCTCTTAACTGGATGTATCACATTTATTGATCTGTGTATGTTGAACCAACCTTGCATCCCAAGGATAAATCCCACTTGACCATGGTGTATGATCCTTTTAATGTGCTACTAAGTTGGATATGCTAGCACTTTATTTAAACATTTAGCATCTATATTCATCAAAAGTATTGGCCTGTACTTTTCTTTCTTTTAGTGTTGTTTTTTTTCAATTACAGTTTACATTCAATACTATTTTTAAAAATATGGGACACCACGAATTTGCATGTCATCCTTGCACAGGGGCATGTTACTCTCTGTATTATTCTAATTTTAATATATAAGCTGCTAAAGCATGCCCTTTTTTAGAGTTATTTTCTGACTTTGGTATCACTGTAATGCTGGCTTCATAAAGAGTGTGAGAGTTCCTTCCTTTTTGATATTTAGGAAGAGTTTGAGAAGGATTAGCATTAATTCTTCTTTAAATGTTTGGGAAAATTAAACAGCGAAGCCACGTGGTCCTGGGCTTTCATGTATTGAACATTTTCAATTACTAATCCAATCTTGCTACTTGTTCTTGGTCTCCTTATATTTCTATCTCTCCTGATTCGTTCTTGGTAGGTTGTATATTCCTAGGAATTAATCCATTTCTTCTAAGTTATCCAGTTTGTTGGAACATCATTATTCACAGTGCTTCTTATGATCCTTTGTATTTTTGTGGTTTCATTTGTAATTATTCTACTTCCATTTATAATTTTGTTGCTTTGGGTTTTTTTTTTTTCTTTCTTAGTCTAGCTAAAGGGTTGTCAATTTTTTTTATCTTTAAGAGCCTAAATCTTAGTTAATAATTTCCAATACTCTGTTCCACATTTTTCTATTCTAATCTATTTCATTCCTTTGGCTAAATTTGATTTGTTTGTTCTTTTTTTTCCTAGTTGTTTGAGATATAGGTAGGTTGTTTATGTGAGATCATTTTTTTGTTCTATACATTTATAACTATAAACTTCTTTCTCAGAACTGCTTTTGCTGAATTCCATATGTTGTGTTTTTATATTTTTTTCTCTCATGATACTTTTTAATGTTTCCTTTAAATGTCTTCTTGTATCTGTTTGTTAAGGACAATGCTGTTTAATTTCCTTGCATATATAAATTTTCAGTTTTTCTCTTGTTATTCATTTCTAGTTCTATACCGGAGACAATACTTGATATGATTCCAATCTTCCTGAGTTTGCTAAGACATTTTATGCCCTAACATATAATTTATCCTAGAAATTGTGCATACATGCTTTGGAGGAATATGTGTTCTGCTGTTGTCTGATAGAATGTACTGTATGGGTTTATGTCTGTTAGATCTATTCAGTCTGCGGTGTTTAAATACGTTGTTTCTGTCTTGATTCTTTTTTCTGGATGATATATTCTTAGCTGAAAATGGAGCATTAAAGTTCACAACTACTATTGTATCACCATTTACTTGTGTTAGTATTTGCTTTATATACAATTTTGTGGTGATGTCAGGTGCATACATATTTACAAGTATATTTTCTTGATGGATTGCCATTTTTATCTTGAAGTCTGTTTTGTTTGATATCAGTATAGCTACCCTTGCTTTATTTTTAGTTACCATTTACTTGAAATATTTTCTTCCATCCTTTCTCAGTTTCTGTGTGTCTTTAAACTAAAGTGAGTCTCTTATGCAGAACATATCCTTGAATCTTGTTTTTTTTTATTCATTCAGCAATTGTGTGTCTTTTATTTTTTTAAAGCAATATAAAACTATTTATTGACCACTGTTTACCAGTATTTACAATAAAGTAAACAATATACAGTTGGATAACATTTGGTTTACTACAAAGTTAGTATTTCCTGGCTTCTGCTGAACCAGTAACCCAAATACTGAGACTGAGCCTACATGTAAGGAATGAGCTGGAGTAAAAACATGCAGGTCAAGACTTCGGATTATGGAAGTTTGCTCATCCATTTATTCCAGCAGGCCTAAATTGCCAAGGTTTCTAATGACTTGATTAGGTTTCCATGAATAAAGTTTTACACACTCCATGATCATAACTTTTCAGTCAATATAACACAGGGATTTTAACTTTAAAGGAACAACGTACTAGGTGAAACCTTTAAGTCTTGCTTGCCTAATTAAAACACACCAGGGTTTGCCTAGTTTCTTCATTTGGGACGGGACATTGTTGGTAGTGATAAAATGTTCCTTTCAGGAGTATTGCAAAAACAGAAACAAACAAAAAAAAAAACACTTGCATTTATAATTGTAGATACGGACATGGATTCTGATATGGCTCTTAAACTGTCCAATTTAAACTGCTTACATGATATTCAAATTGCCCAATTAATTACAAATTATCTATTTAATTTCAAAGGTTAAAGCTTCAGGAAAAAGTTCAATTTAACCTGACGTGATTTATTTCTTAGGTTGTTGAAAATAATGGCAGCCCAGAAACACGAGCTTATCTATGGTTGTGAAATGCATTTTGTTTTGGATAAAAAGGAAAAAAAAAAAAAAAAACAGAAACATTTACATATGTATACATGCCAACCACTCCCGACCAAATAAACAAAAATACCCACAATGATCCTTAGGCATATACGACTTAAACACAAATTCTGACTGAGTAACAACAATGGAGGTTCCCCCCCGACATTTAGAAAGCTGTTCTCTAACGCAGAGGAAAGAATATACCATGGTATCAAATGTTCTTTTCTGATCAAGGGAGCAACTACAGAAAGCTTTTGTTCCAAAGTAACCAGTGCTACAGATAAGCTACAGACGCAACCCCCCACAACTCCCCCAGTACTACTTCAAAACAAACATGATTGTTATTAGAATGCAGTTATTTCTTCACACTATTAAATCAAAAAACCGAGACCCAAATTTTATATATATATATATAAAGCAATGCAAAGAATTATTGGGCTTCGTCTTCTGGACAAGAACGCCAAGTTAGTCTCTCTTCATAAAAAGTAATTACAATTTGAGGACACTTCCTATTTGCCTCTTCTGCCAGCACCAAATCTGCCTCATCTGAATCTTTCCATTTCATGAGAAACATTAATTCCCCACTGCTGTCTGTGGCACCAATTATTCGTTCAGGATCAAGACCTCTGGCAAAGCGTCTTGGTTTATCAGCGGCATCTCTTTTCTTCTTTGGTTTGCTATCATCAGATTCACTGTCAGATAAAGACTTTCATTTTGTACCATCTTTTTCTTTACCAGCTTTTTGAGAATTAAGAAATGCTTCGATTAACTCTGGACAATTTAAATTTTCTTCAGGTTCCCAGGTATTGTCAGCATCTGTGAATCCCTTCCACTTCAGGAAATACTCCACATTCCCATTCACTACACGTCGGTCCAATACTTTTTCCACTACAAATTCTTCAGGCTCTGCCTCTTCAACTTTTTTACTCTTTCCATTCTGTTTCCGATTTTTTTGCAATGTAGTTTTGTTGGAGGCCATTTCTTTATCGCAGACTTGAAGAGCTGTTATTCACCGCTTCCGCGCTGCACCGGCTCCCGAGTCCACGACGTCTCCAGCCCTGCATGCCTTCAGCTCCAGCAACATCCAAGGGGGCGCAATCGTGTGTGTTTTAATTGAAGAATTTAATCTGCTTCCTGTTAAAGTAATTCCTAATAGGTAATACCTTGTTATTGCTATCTTGTTCAATGTTTTCTAGCTGTTTTGTAAATCAGTGTGTCTTGCTTCTTATTTTGTGATTTAACGACCTTTTCTATCAGTATGCATTGACTTCTTTTTAAGGAAAAAATGGTGATTTATTGATTCATACAACTGAGGAGTCAGAGGTAGTTCTAGCTCTCAGGCATGGTTAGGTTAGATACAGAGAGACTCAAATGTTTCCTTTTTTCTTTCTATCACCCACCATTTTTTCTACTTTCCACTGTATGTTTTTTTTTTTTATTTATTAAAATTCTTGGGGTGACATTGGTTAATAAGATGATATAGGTTTCACCCTGGCTGGTGTGGCTCAGTGGGTTGAGCATTGGTGAGAGGCAACCAATCCGTGTTTCTCTTTCTTATATATTGATGTTTCCCTCCCTCTCTTTCTCCCTTCCTTCCCCTCTCTAAACCTAAAAATAAAATCATTTAAAAATTATATGTTTCAAGTGTACATTCCCATGATACATGATCTATGTATTACATTGTGTGCCCACCATTCAAAGTCAAATCTTCTTGTCACCATATATTTGACCCCTTTTGCCCTCTACTATCCCGCCTTCCCTCTGGTAACCAACATATTGTTGTTCATTGACTTCTTTGTTATGATCTTGTGTGTAACTGCTACAGGTTTTCCTTTCTGTTTACCATGAGGTTCACATAAAATATCTTGAAATTATAACACCTTATCTTACTCTGATAACAACTTAACTTTAATAGTATTTCCAAACTTTATACCTTTACTCCCTCTTCTAACACCTTTGGTTATTAATGTTACAATTCAATATTTTTATATTTTGAATTGAATAACATATTATTATAGTTATGATTATTTTAAATATATTTCTCTTTTTTGTACACTAGAGTTGTAAGTAAATTATGCACACCATTACCATATTACAGAATCCATCTTTGACTATATATTTGGCAGTGAGTGTTACACTACCTTTATGTTTTTCTATTATGTTAGTGTAACATACATTTATTTCAACTTTAAGAATGCCCTTTAGTATTTCTTTTTGTTTGTTTGTTTCCAGCTTTTCATTTTATTTTATTTTATTAATTTATTTATTGTTTTTCTATTACAGTTGTCCCACTTTTTCCCCCATTGCTCCCCCCCACCCAGCCCACTCCTTCTCCCAGAGTTGATCCCCACCCCGTTGTCCATGTCCGTGGGTCATTTATACTAGTTCCTTGACTAGGCCCTTCCCCTACTTACCTCCCTTCTCTCTCTCCCTCTCTTCCCTTGGTAACTGTCAGTCTTCTCCTTGTTACGTGTCTATGGTTCAATTTTGCTCATTTGTTTGTGTTGTTCATTAGTTTCCTGTATTAGGTGATATCATATGGTATTTTTCTTTCTTTGCCTGGCTTATTTCACTAAGCATAGTTCTCTCTAGTTTCATTCATGTTGTCGCAAATGGCAGGAGTTCCTTCTTTCTTTCTGCTACATAGTATTCCGTTGTGTAAATGTACCACTGTTTTTTGATCCACTCATCTACAGATGGGCACTTAGGCTGTTTCCAGCACTTGACTATTGTAAGTAACATAGGTTTTTTGAATTGGTGTTTCAAGATTCTTCAGGTTTAATCCTAGCAATGTAATTGGTGGATCAAAAGGCAGTTCCATTATTAGTTTTTCGAGGAAATTCCATACTGTTTTCCACAGTGGCTGCACCAGTCTGCATTCCCACCGACAGTGCAGTCGGGTTCCCGTATCTCCACATCCTCGCCAGCACTTGTTGTTTGTTGATTTGTTAATGATGGACATTGTGACCGATGTGAGGTGGTATCTCATCATGGTTTTTATTTGCATCTCTCTGATGGCTAGTGATGCTGAGCACTCTTTCAAATGCCTATGGACCCTCTGTATGTCCTCTTCGGAGAAGTGTTTATTCAGGTACTTTGCCCATTTTTTAATTGGGTTGTCTGTCTTCTTGGCGTTGAGATGTGTAAGTTCTTTATATTTTTTGGAGATCAATCCCTTGTCTGAGGTATCATTGGCAAATATGTTTTCCTATATAGTTGGTTCCCTTTTCATCTTGCTGATGTTTTCTTTTGCTGAGCAGAAACTCTTGAGTTTGATGTAATCCCATTTATTATTTCCTTTATTTCCCTTGCCTTAGGTGATATATCAGTGAAAATACTGCTGTGTGGGATATCTGAAATTTTCCTGCCTGTTTTCCTCTAGGACCTTTTTGGTGCCATGGCTTACATTTAAGTCTTCGATCCATCTTGAATCTATTCTGGTGTAGGGTATAAGTTTGTGGTCAAGTTTCATTTTTTTGCATGTCCCTGTCCAGTTCTCCCAACACCATTTGTTGAAGAGGCTCTTTTCATTCCATTTTATGTTGATTTCCCCTTTGTCAAATATTAGTTGACCATACAGACCTGGGTTTATTTCTGAGCTCTTTTAGTATGTCTTGTAAGGCAGATCTAGTGGTGATTAACTCCCTCAGCTTTTGTTTGTTTGGGAAAGTCTATCTTTCTTTTATTTCTGAAGGACAGTTTTATCAAGGTGTAGTATTCTTGGTTGACAGATCCCTCCCCACCAATATTTTGAATATATAATCCCATTCTCTACTGGTATTTCAAGGCTTATTGTTAGTTTTGGGTCTTGAATCAGGCAAACCTGCATTCTGTTGAGCTCCCTGGTAAGACTGGGATACCACCTTGGCTCTGCAAATGAACAATGCTGTTAGTAGGAATTTCTACTTGGGCACTGCTGCAAGTAGGAACTAGGTTTGCCAATATTTGACCACTGGTTACCGAAAGCCCCATCCTCCTTCTCCATCACTATCTGGCCACATTGGATGAGCCCCACAGATTCTCCTAAAATTCCATTAGTCAAGACCAGAGTGGACCTCCTGAAAATAACCCACAACATTGGAGAAGCTGGGTGTCCAGCTTGGGTTCTTTATTTCCCAGTGGAGAAATTGTGGGCTCATGAGGGCCCTGTCAGTATGTTGTAGTGTCTACCTGGCAGAGGGTCAATGTGTAATGTGGTCAGTCTTGATCTTTGTCATGCAATGGGTTACTTCAGGTTTTTTGCCAAGTTCTAAAATTTTCTTAATGGTGTCCTGTTTATGGATAGTTGTTAGTTGGCCTTTTTGTGAGAGGGCCTAAAGTTTGGATCAACCTAAGTCATCATTCTGATGATGTCACCCTAGCAAACTATTTAAATTAGTTCATTTTTTCAATTAAAATTTCTTTTTATTTTTCAATTAGAGTCTACATTCAATATTATTCCATATTCATTTCCGGTGTACACTATAGTAGTGAGACAATTATATATTTTACAAAGAGGTCTTCCTGATATTTCAAGTACCCATATGCCACCCCATATTTTTATTTCAATATTATTGACCATATTCCCCATGCTGTACTTTACATCCTTGTGACTCTTTTGTGACTACCATTTTGTAGTTCATAATTCCTTCAAGTTTTTCACCAAGACACCCAAATGCCCTCGTCCTTGACAACCACCAGTCTGTTATCTATATCTATGAGTCTGTTTCTATTTTGTTTGTTTATTTTGTTTTTGCAATTTCACATAAAAGTAAAATCATATGGTAGATTTCTTTCCCTGCCTAACATATTTCACTCAGCATAATACCCTCTAGGTCCACCCATGCTGTTGCAAATGGTAAGAGTTCATTCTTTTTATGGCTCAGCATTATTCAATTTTATATGTGTAGCACAATTTTTTATTCACTTGTCTGTTGATGGGCACTTGGGTTACTTCTATATCTTGGCTATTGTAAATAATACTACAATAAACATAGGGGTGCATACATTCTTTTGAATTACTGTTTTGGATTTCTTCAAATAAATACCTAGAAGTGGAATTGCTAGGTCACAAGGCAGTTCCATTTATAATTTTGTGAGGAACCTCCATATTCTTTTCTACAGTGGCTGCACCAGTCTGCATTTTGACCAACAGTGGACTAGAGCTCCCTCTTTTCCACATCTCTGCCAACATTTATTGCTTGTTGGTTTATTGATGTTAGCCATTCTTACAGGTGTGAGGTGATATTGCATTGTGGTTTTTAGTGATATTGAGCATTTTTTCATGTGTCTATTGGCCATCTCTATGTTCTCTTTGGAGAAGTGTATATTCAAGTCCTTTGCCCATTTTTAATTGGATTGTGGGGTTTTTGGTGTCGTCTGATATATTTAAATTTTTTTTATATTAATCCCTTTTTGGATGTACTATTGGAGAATATGTTCTCCAATTTAGTAGGTTATCTCTTTGTTTTGTTGATAGTTTCCTTGGCTGTGCAAAAACTTTTCAGTTTGATATAATCCCATTTGGGTTTTTTTGTTTGTTTGTTTCCTTTTTCTGAAGAGACAAGTCAGAAAAAATATTGCTATGATAAACATCTAAGACTTTGCTGCCTATGTTTTCCTTTACCATTTTTATGGTTTTGAGTCTCACATTAAAGTCTTTAATCTATTTTTAGTTTATTCATATATATGGTGTAACAAGGTGTTCTAGTTTTATTTTTTTACAAGTATCTAACCCATTTTCCCAGCACCATTTATTTAATAGACTATCTTTACCCTGTTGTATGTTTTTGCTTTATTTGTTAAATATTAATGGACTATAAAGGCATTTTTTTTCTTGGTGCTCTATTCTGTTCCATTAAACTCTTTTTATGGCACTATCACGTTATTTTAATTACTATCACCTTATAATATAGTTTGATATCAGGCAGTGTGATATCTCCAACTTTGTTCTTTCTTAAGATTGCTTTGGCTATTCAGGGCCTTTTGTGGTTTCATATAAATGTTTGGATTATTTGTTCTATAAAAATGCAACCAATTTCTGATTATTTATTTTGTATCCTGCTACATTACTTAATTTATTTATTGGTCCTAGTAGTTTTTTGGGGGGAGTTTTTAGGGTTTCTATATAAGTATCATGTCATCTGCAAATTATTACAGTCTTAGTTCTTCCTTTCCACTTTGGAAGCTTTTATTTCTTGTTCTTGACTGATTCCTGTGGCTACAACTTTCCATACTATGTTGAATAAGAGTGGTGAAAGTGGACCTCTTCATCTTGCTCCTGATCTTAATAGAAACGTTTTTATTTTTCCCTCATTGAGTGTGAAGTTGGGTGTGGGTTTGTCCTATATAGCCCTTATTATGTTGAGATATGTTCCCTCTATTCTTGCTTGGCTGAGTTTTTTTTTTTGTTTGTTTTTTTTTTATCATAAAGGAGTGCTGGATTATGTCAAATGTTTTTAGTTCATCTATTAGCATAATCATATGATTTTTATTCTTCATTTTATTTCTGTTGTATATCACAGTTGATTTGTGGATATTGAACAAAACCTTGCATCCCAGAAATAAATCTCACTTGACTATAGTGTATGATTCTTTTAATATATTGCTAAGTTTAGTTTGCAAAAGTTTTGTGGCTGATTTTGCATCTGTGTTCATCCAGGGTATTGGCCTATAATTTTCTTTCTTTGTAGTGTCTTTATCTGGTTTTGGAATTAGGATAATGCTTATCTTGTAAAATGAGCTTGGGAGTCTTTTTTCCTCTTGAATTTTTGGAATCGCCAAACTCTATGTTTTGTTTTATTTTATTTTTTATTGAATATATTGAGGTAACATTTGGAAAACCAGGCAGAATTCTACTGCACAACTCAATAAAATACCATCTTCACAATGAATCTTGTTCCTATCACCCCAAGCAAATCTCTTTCTATCCTCCTTTCTCCCCCTTTGCCCACCTCCACCTACCCCTCATCCCCTTTCTCTCTGGCTCTAACCACACTGTTATCTGTACCTATGTATTATATATTATATTTGTATAGATATATGTATACATATATAATAGTATATATATACATGAATATATGTATATATGCATACATATGTGTATATATAACATATAATATGTAGAAACAGATAATACATATAATATATATATTGCTTAATCCCGTAACTTCCTTTTTTTTTTTTAATTGATTCAAAAAACTTTATATGGACAGTGACTGTTCTTCCAAAAGAGAAGCCCAATGGCATAAAACAGACCAAAGGTGAGGGTGGGGGTGAGGGAAGGGGCCAGGAATCCACCCAGAAAAATTGGTAATTATTGACCTAAAACTGGCAGGGGAAGGAGAAGGGGAATGCATGCAAGAGTAAAAATTCCAAAACACTTGAAATGGTGACGGGAGAGAACTCCCACAAAGACCCTGGAGGACGTCGGAGGTGAGCAGACAGCAATCGTCTCCTTTGTAGAGGACGAGGGAGGAGCCCCCACTCAGCTGCGAACTCTGGACGCTTGAGGCGGGGGTTGGGGACTGGGGGCTCCCCAGAGACCATCACAAGAAGGCGTCACACCACTCTCGAAGGCACCCGAAGCAGTCCCGGGACTGCTTGGCATTGGCGCCACATGTGTCCTTTAGCCACTCCCGGAAGAGGTCTTCATCTTTCTTTAGCACCAGAAACTGGCCAAGGAGCACGTAGGCCTTGTCAAAGCCCCTTTCCTCCAGCTTCTTGCCCAGGACTTCACCAATTCCAGCCAGGCTCCCCCCTGGCTTTTCCCCCATGGGCTCTGCCACGAAGTCTCGGTGCTTTTGGGAGGTTGTCATCTTGATCGCGACTAATCTCCAGCTTCAGTAACGGCTCCTCCCGCCGCCCGGCTGCTCCCGCCAGTACTTCCACCCACTAGAACTTTCCTCCCGTCACTTTCTTTTATCCAGCCCCCCAAACCCCTCCCCTCTAACAGCTGTCAGTCTGTTCCAGGTATCCATTCTTCTGTTTCTATTTTGTCAGTTTATTTTATTCATTACATTCCACATATAAGTGAGATCATATGATATTTGTATATCTATTACTGGTTTATTTTCCCCTGGCTGGTTTGGCTCAGTGGATTGAGCGTCGGCCTGCGAGCTAAGTGTCGCTGGTTCGATCTTCCAGTCAGGGCACATCAGAGAAGGAAAACTCTGACTCCAAAAAACCTCCGCTGCCTTGCGGCATACCTCTTCAGGGGAAAGGCTAAGGGAGTAAACCCCGACAGAAAATCCGGAGCCGGAGTCCCTAAGGCGGTTTGACGTTGTAGTCAACACCCGCAACTCCTGCGGCGCACCTGAAGCCAAGCTGTATTGACTCCGTCTTTCCCTTGGACCCTTCAGCTGCGAAGAGAGGGGGGGTCTGCTGCATGGGCAACAGCAGACCCTCCATATCACCCTGTCCAGGCTCTGTAGCTTCAGCTTCACTGGAGAGGACACTCCAGCGTCATCGCAAGATGTCGATTCAACACGGGAGGAGACAGATACCGTGTCACTCCCGAGTCGGACTGCACAACCATTCTCGGCGGTGCAGATAGACTCTTAAGAAGCTACACCATCGTCTCTCGAGACGGACGGCTGCCGACGACGACGACGACGATTACTGGTTTATTTTACTTAGCATAACAGTATCTAGGTCCATCCATGCTGTCGCAGATAAGACCAATCACAACCAATGAAATTGAAGCAGTAATCAAAAATCTCCCAGTAAACAAAAGTCCTGAACCAAATGGCTTCACGGGTGAATTTTACCGAACATTGAAAGAATTAACACCTATTCTTATCAAACTAGTCCAAAAAATTCAAGAGGAGGACAGACTTCCAAGCTCCTTTTACAAGGCCAGCATTATCCTTAATTCAAAACCAGATAAAGACAGTACAAAGAAAAAATTATAGGCCAATACCCTTGATGAACATAGATGCTAAAATCCTCAAAAAATATTAGCAAACCGCATCTAGAATATGCTATATGTTAAAAAAATAGGTTCACTCCTTTTCCAGAAAACAATGTATACAACTTCTCTTAGCATATATTCGTCCTTTTAACATACTTCTTTGTACATGACATCAATCTGGAAAGTGTTAGGTATGTATATTTTGTTTTTGAGAAACTTTCTTAGGTCCATTATAGTTATTGCTGTCGTGTATTATAAATATCATTCATCATTTGCTTCCTTCTTATATTTCTTTTTGCCTTTGTTAGACTTCCTGATCTAACATGTTCTGGTTAAAAAATTCAATGGATAAATTTATTGTCTCATCAGTTATAGTTCTCTTATCTTCACATGCATTCTCTCTATTTTTATTGGAGGTGTTGGCAGCATCAGCTGAAGAATGAGCTCCATAAAAATTCCTTTTTGTTTCATTTGTTAAAATATCTGAAACTAATTTGTATAGAGTGCATTGGATAGTTTTATCTGACTTTATATTCAGGAGTAGAATGGCTTTGTAATCCTGGACATCACAGATGGAACTATATTTACTGGTCTATAGGTAACACACATAAATATTTTACAGAAGAAATGTAAACATTCTCTTACAATTTGACATCAATCACTAAAGTACACTACATAAAGCACACACATTAAGTGGGACTTCAAGTCCATGATTTTGGTTTTGGTTATTTGATGTAATTTTGCATAATAAAATATCCCAGAAAAGCAGCTGGTGAAAGGCCATTAAAGGTGAAAGAGAAATCCAAGATGGTGGAGGAGTAAATGGAAGCTATACTAACCTCCTCCTAGGACCAATCTAGAATTATAACTAAATTGTAGAGAAATCATCCAGAATAAACACTAGCTGGAAGGAAGCCTTATAACCAAGGATAAACAGAAGAAACCACTTCACCTCAACATGACTGGTAGACAGTGTGGAGGAGGCATGAGAGAGATGGCTGGGCTTGCATGGGCAGCAACTGAAGGTCCAGAGGGATATTTAAGTGGCTGAGGGTTCCCCCTGAGAAGTGTGCATTCTAAACTCCAAACTGTGCTCCCCAGTCTACAGAACTAGAGATTGAAGGAAATCCAGATAACATCCAGCAGTGAAAAGCAGCAGGGTTTCTGTCTGCCAAGGAGAGATGGCAGAAAGCCTCTTAAAGGGCCAATGCACAAAATTTCATTCGTAGCCACTTACCCTGGGCTCCAGCAGAGGGTGGGCAGAATGGTCTAGAGATGGTTGAGGAGAGTCTGGGGCTGGTGGTTCTGGGGAGAGAACTGAAGGAACAACTACCAGGATCCCTGTGCTGAGTCATTCCCCATACCTGTACTGCAGAAGCCATCTTGCTCAGACAGAGCACTCTTCTTCAAATGGCATCAGCTTGAAAGAAACAAGAGCTCCACCTGCAGAAATTATTCTGCCCCACCCTGTGATGCATAAGCTGAGCTGCTGATTACAGCTTGATTAGATTAAAACTGATCAGTTTAACAACTGATTAATTTAACATCTAAGGTGGAAAATACAAAGCAGCCAAAATAGGAAAACAAAAAAAAACAGATCCCAAAAGAAAGAACAAGAGAATTCTCTAGAACAACAGTTCTCAACCTGTGGGTCGCGACCCCTTTGGGGGTCGAATGACCCTTTCACAGGGGTCACCTAAGACCATCGGGAAACACATATATAATTACATATTGTTTTTGTGATTCATCACTATGTTTTCATTATGTTCAATTTGTAACAATGAAAATACATCCTGCCTATCAGATATTTACATTACGATTCATAACAGTAGCAAAATGACAGTTATGAAGTAGCAACGAAAATAATTTTATGGTTGGGGGTCACCACAACATGAAGAACTGTGTTAAAGGGTTGCGGCATTAGGAAGGTTGAGAACCACTGCTCTAGAAGAACTAGATGAAATGGAGGCAAGCAATTTATCAGATAGAGTTTAGAGTAATGATCATAAGGATACTCAACATTACAAAAAAAGACATAGAAACCATAAAAAAGAACCAATCAGAAATAAAGAATGCAATATCTGAAACAGATAATACAGTGGAAGGAATAAGCAGTAGGTTCGATGAAGCAGAGTATAGAATCACTATTTTGGAAGACAAGGTAGGAAAAAACACCCAGGCAGAGCAACAAAAGGAAAAAGAATTTTTAAAAAAGAGGATAGCTTTTTTAGAAACATTTTGGACAACATGAAACGTAACAACATCTGCATCATGGGAATACCAAAAGGAGAGTGAGCAAGGGATCGAGAACCTCTCCAAGGAAAAAAAATAACTGAAAACTTCACTAATCTAGTGAAGGAAAAAGTCACACAAGCCCAGGGAGCTCAGAGAGTCCTAAACAACTTGGGGCCAAAGAGGCCTACACCGAGACACATAAGTAAAATGACAAGGCTTAAAGATGAGGAGAGAATCTTAAAAGCCACAAGAGAAAAGCAGACAATTACTTACAAGGGAGCACCAATTAGATGGCCATCTGATTACTCGAAACATTTCAGGCCTGAAGGGAGTGGTGTGAAATATACAAGGTGATGAAAAGCAATGACCTACAACCAAGGCTACTTTACCAAGCAAGGTTATCATTTAAAATCAAAGAATAAATCAGAAGCTTCCCAGACAAAAAAAAAAAAAAAAAAAAAAAGCTAAAAGGATTTGTTAACACTAAACCAGTACTGCAACAAATGTTAGAAGGCTTGCTTTAAAAAGAAGGCAAAAAAGGGGAAGGAAATAAAAGAGGAAAACAGTCGAACAATAAAATGGCTCTATGTCCATGCTTATTTATTGATAATCAACTTAAATATAAATGGCTTAAATGATTCCAACCAAAAGACCTTCGGTAGCTGAATGAATAAGGAAACAAGACCCATATATATGTTGCCTCCAAGAGACCCATCTCAGATCAAAAGCTACACACAGACTAAAAGTAAAGGGTTGGAAAAAGATATTTCATGCAAATGGAAAAGAAAAAAAAAAGTTAGGGTAAAAGTACTTGTATTTTACTTAATTCTGTTCTGATTTTCATTATTTTCTTCTACTGAGTTTGTGCTGAGTTTTTTTTTTTCCTCTCTCTTTTTCTAGCTCTATAAGATGTAATGTTAGCTTGTTTATTTGGGATTCTTCTTGTTTCTTGAGTTAAGCCCATAGTGATATAAACTTCCTTCTTATTATTGCTCTTGCTCTTGATATGTTGTATTGTCATTCTCTTTTGTCTCATGTTTCTTTTGGTCTATCCTTTTATTTCTTCTTTGACCAGTTTTTTTTTTTTTAGTAGCATGTTGTTTAATCTTCATATACTTGTGGTTTTTCCCAGTTTTTTGCAGTTGATTTGCAATTTTAAAACATTGTGGTTGGAGAAAATTCTTGGTATGATTTCAATCTTTTTAAACTTGTTATGGCCAATTTTATGTCTCAACTGATGGTCTATTCTGTAGAATGCTCCATGTGCACTAGAGAAGAATGTTTAATATGGTGTTCTGAGATGAGAGTCTGTAAACGTAGGTTATGTTAATTTGGTCTAATGTGTCATTGAAGGCTAATATTTCTGTATTGATTTTTCTGTTTGGAAAATCTATTGATAGTTGTCAATGGGATAGTTAGGGCCCCTGGAATAATTGTGTTTTGATCAGTTTCTCTCTTTAGTTCTATTAGTAGTTTATATATTTCTCTGCTCCCTGATTGTGTGAGTATATATTAAGAAGTGTTATGTTTTCTTGATGTATTGTCCCCTTTATCATTGTAAGATATTTATTTTTGTCTCTTGTTACCTTTTTATCTTGAAATATATTTTGTCAGATATAAATATTATTACACCCATTTTTCTTAGGATGCCATTGCTTGTAGAATCATTTTCCACCTTTTTACATTGAGTCTCTATTTTTCCTCACAGCTGAGATATGTACCTTGAAGGCAGCATATGATTGGGTTTTGTTTTTTGATCTAATATGCTACTCTGTACATTTTTTAAAAGATTTTATTTATGTGTGTATTTATTTATTTGTAGAGAGAGGGGAAGTGAGGGAGAAAGAGAGGGAGAGAAACATCAATGTGTGGTTGCCTCTTGCATGCCCCCAACAGGGGACCTGGCCCGCAACCCAGGCATGTGCCCTGACTGGGAATTGAACTGGTGACCCTTTGATTTGCAGGCTGGTGCTCAATTCACTGAGCCACACCAGCCAGGGCTGTACATCTTTTAAAATCCTCCCTGAGGACATTTTTTTTTTTCATTGCTTTTAGAGAGAAAAGGGAGAGAGACAAAATGAGAGAGAGAGAGAGAGAGAGAGAGAGAGAGAGAGAGAGAGAGAGAGAATAAAGCATTTATGTGAGAGAGAGATACATCAGTTGGTTGCCTTCTTATATGCGACCTGAGAGGGAATCAAACCGGCAACCTGGGTATGTGCCCTGACCAGGAATCAAACTAGTGATCTTTCGGTCTATGGAACAAGGCTCCAATGAACTGAGCGACACTGGCCAAGGCTACTCTGTACATTTTTATTCGTGAGTTTAGTCCATTTACATTTAGGGTGATTATTGATGTATGAGGATTTCTTATAACCATGTTTTCTTTTGTTTTTTGCTACCTCTGTGTCTCCATTGTTCATTTTCCTTTGTGTTTCTGCCTGTCATTTTATTTTGTTGGCATTGTATGATTATTCCTTCTGTTTCTTCTTTTTTGTATTATGTGTCTCAGTTCTGGATTTTTTGCTGTGGTTACCATTAGGTTTATACAAAAGAAAGTTTAATATATACAGTAGTTCTTGTTTTTCTTAATGTGTCTTATCTCCACTCCTCTTTGCAAATTCAAACCTTTAGTCCATCCCTATTATGTTTTTTCATCACAAATAATCCTAATTTATACTGTGAGTTTATTTCTGAATTGCTGTAACTATTGTCTTCTTTTTTATGTTTTACCTCCTTTCACCTTATGTTATATTTAAGTGTATAATACCCTATTCTGAAAAAGATTGTAACATCCTGCTACTTTGTGTCTGTTAGTATTGTACTCATAGTTTTGTATCCTTTTGTCTTTCGTTTCAGGTTGAATAACCCCCTTCAGTATTTCCTGTAATAGAAGTCTTGTGGGGGTAAATTCTCTCAGCTTCTGTATGTCTGGAAAGGTCTTTACTTCTCCTTCATATCTAAAGGATAACTTTCCTGGATATATATTTTTGGCTGGTAATTTCTCTCTTTCAATAGGTTGAATATTTGATCCTACTCTGTCCTAGCTTGCAGGGTTTTAGCTGAAAAATCCTATAATATAACGGGATTTCCTTTACAGGTAACCATCTTATTTTCGCTGGCTTCCTTGAGAATTCGTTCTTTGTCATTAATTTTTGATGGTTTTAATATAATTACCTTGGAGAAGACCTTTTTGCATTGAGATAATTAGGTTTTCTGTTTGCTTCTTAGATTTGAGGATCTAGCTTTTTCCATAGGTCTGGGACGTTCTCATCAATTATTTGTTTGAACAGGCTCTTTGTTCCCTTCACCTTCTCTTTCTTGTGTGTCTATTATTCTTATATTGCTCTTTCTGATGGAGTCAGATAGTATTTTTTTGTAGAGTTGTTTTTGTTTAACTCTCAAGTCTCTCTCTTCTTCCATCTATGTCATTTCTAGGTTTCTATCTTTGGTATCACTAATTCCTTTTTCTATGTGGTCAGCTATGTTTTCCAAGCTTGCTAATTCCTTTTTTGTCTGTTTTATTGAGTTATTCATCTGCAGGATTTTTATTTTGGTTCCTTTTATTTGCTGATTTTGTTTCTGAGTTCATTAAACTGCCTATCTGTGTTTTCTTGTGTCTCATTGACTTTTTTCAGAAGTGCACTCTTCAATTTTCTGTCGCTTAAATCACATATTTCAATATCTTTATTTTCTGGAGATTTTTACATTTCCGTTTGAGCTGGCCTTGTTACCTTGGTTATTCATGACATTTAACAGATTTCATCTCCACCTAGGCATGCATGTATGGAAATGAAATTTGCTATTGTTTTTTAAAGAGTGGCACTTTTCTATTTAGTAGGTTGATAAGCAGTTTTTCTTTTGTCTTCCAGCAGGTGGCACTGAAGCACAAGTGTTTCAGTTTCTCTTGCACTGCTCTGGCTTGTGAGGTCTCTGTGGGGTGATAGAAAGTGCCCTGTACCCCCTGGGGAGGTTGGCATCTCCTCTGTGACCAGGTCCTCTCAGTCTTAGGTCACTAGCGTTATGGGGAAATGTGGTGGGGGATGCAGTGCTGAGCCCAAGAAATCCCTGCAACCAGACACTGCTGGCAGTGCAACCATGATGGGTGGTGGCGAGGTGAGCTGGGAGAGGCTGGCTGGTGAGTTTGTGGCTTTGTTCTCCTTTCAGTCATGGTGACTGCCAGACCTCAGCTGCCTCACTTCTAAATCTCCACCCCTGTCACTAGGATTAGCCACAGTGTGCACCTGCTACCCCAGGAAAAGTCCTTCTGTCTCTAGTTTTCAGGGTCGCAGATAATGTGCTGTGTAGCCTGACACTCAATACCACTTCTTTGGGTCTTGCTGCTACCTCTGAAAGGGTGTGGGGAAAGGAGCCTTGGAAGGATGAGGGGAGGTGGCCAGGCTCTATGACTTTGTTTTTCTGCCTGGCAATGGCAGCCACCAGACAACAGTGGCCACACCTCTGTGCTTTGTCTCTGCCCAGGTCATTGGGTTAAGCTACAGCACATATCAACCACTTGGGCAAAAACATTCACCTCACTCTGTCTCTCTGCTCTTCTGGGCTGCAGTCAATGCAGATGGAAAGATGATTTCTCCCCTCTCTTAAGACACACAGTGAGCTCCCAGCTGAATTTGTGGCACCTGTCTCTGATCTTCTCCCTCTCCTCTTCCCCCACTTGCTCTGACTTGCCCACCTTCACATGTTTCAATGTGCAGATCTCTCAGACATGTTTGTGTGTTGAGCAGAGAATTCTTTGTTGAATTATAGCTATTCAAATCATAATTTCAGGGGGAGAGACTAGGGGGGCCCTCTCTCATAAGGCAGCTTTTCAAATCAATAGGGAAAGTATAGATTACTGAACAAATGGTACTAAGACAATTTATTCATTATTTGCGTATACAGTTATGCACTGCTTAACAATGAGGATACCTTTTGAGAAATGTGATGTTAGGTGATTTTGTCATTGTGTGAACACAGGGTATACTTACACAAGCGTACATAGTATAGCCTACTACTCATGCAGGCTATATGATATACCACTATTGTATATGCAGACTTCAACTTCATTATGCAGTGCATGACTGTATGAATATATATTACATGACTATAATTTGTTGGAGATATGTTATGTACTAAGCATTTTACCTATAATGTCTCTAATATTTGCAACAATCATGCTAGGTTGGCATTTTATCACATTTATGTAAGAAAAGCTAGGTTCATGGAGTTTAGGTGTATTGCCAAAAGTAGAAAACATGCCTGTCCTGATCACTGCTGTATTCTCATTGTCCAGAACAGTGCCTGACACATATAGCTCCCCCAAATGTTTTTGAATAATTGACTCTTAAACTCATTGTGGAAAATATATTTCATCTATGCATTGTTCAACTTTTCCTTCTT
The DNA here is from genome assembly GCF_987537825.1 of Furipterus horrens. Taxonomy (NCBI): domain Eukaryota; kingdom Metazoa; phylum Chordata; class Mammalia; order Chiroptera; family Furipteridae; genus Furipterus; species Furipterus horrens. Next base: position 9,149,456 of record NW_028327187.1, read on the forward strand.
AGTAAGATAATCTTGATTTTTGTGTGACAATTTTATTCCTGAAAAACAATATACATTTTCCAGCCTTTTATGCAATTAGGAATGGACATGTGACAGAGTTCAGGTCATTGAAATGTAAGTGGTGGTGTCAAAATAGGGCTTCCATATAAGCTCTTTAAGTCTAGATGACTCATCTTGTGTATTTCCTTAGCTTCCTGCCCTTCTGCTTCTTCTTATCTAGCAAATGTATATGATACAGGAAGTAGAGTAGCCATACTGTTGTCTTGAGAAGATATGACTAACCATAGCTAAATTATGTAGCTCCTTTGTGAGAAAAAGAAGGTGCCCCTTTCAAACACAGGGAAATACTGGACAGTGAAAATTATCACAATTATTTGTGGAAGTCTTGGTTGAGTAGAAGACAAGAAGATGCATTTTTCTCAGGAAATCAAGGACTCACGTATTTGTGGACATATGATGAGGAAAAAGAAAATCTTTAATAGAAACTACTATATGAAGATTTTTGTTATTCACAGGTAAATACATTGCTTAACATATACAACTATAGACAAGGTTCTTTGAGGATGACCACCATTGCCAAAATAAGGAGAAATCTACATCATTTGGTGGGCACTTGGTAAAAATAAATTTTCCTGAGGAATGTTAAGTGCCTGTTTGAAAAGTTGGAGGGAGGAGTTGTCAAGCCTAGTTGTAAAAAGTAACATATATTCTTTATTTCTTAGGAGCTTATTTCCCTCTGGAATGCCTCACATACCGAATATATTGCTGGAACGATGAGTTCTGATAATGGCCCAAAAGGTGTTTGAGCCTGGCCATGGAGACTGAAAATTTATATAAGATGGCAACTTTGCATTCTCTACCCTATCAGTCCTGTTCTGGCACTGGACTGGGCACATACAAGCCATAAAATACACAGTGGTTGTAACTTTTCTATCCTCTGCACCTTGTACTTTATCTTTGCTTTCCCAACATCTGCTTCCTAGACAGAAGCCTAAAGTCTTGGTACTGACCGGGTCCTGGAGTCCTAACAGCTTATTTAGTGTTTGAGTACATTTTCTCATAGGCTGTCCTAAAAAGTGAGTGGGACAAGTAAAGATGAGGATGAGGGCTGAGATTGATTCAAAAGTCAATACTTCAAATAAGCCCAAATCAAAGACTAGCACACTTGCAAACCATTTATCCAAAGGGTTCATCCCAGTGAACAAATATACAGACTACATACTTCCACTCACAATCCCCCATCAACCCACACTCTTATTTTATACAAAACTGTTCAGTCATGGTATTCTCTCCTATGAAGACCAGATAGAGCCACATAATCCTTTCCAACAAGGTGCATCAGTCACACCTAATTAATTTGTCAGCACATGAAATATTACCTATATATCACTCCTTTTTATTGTTTTTATTTTATGGTGTCCCATTTCTTCCCCCATTGCTCTCCCCTGCCCCGCCCACCTCCCCCCACTTCCACAGTCAATCCCTATCCTGTTGTCCATGTCCATGGGGTATTTATACTAGTTCCTTGACTAGACCCTTCCCCTTCTTTCCCCACTTCCCCCTCCCCCCTCCCCTCTGGCCACTGTCAGTCTGTTCCTTGTTTCCATGCTTCTGGTTCTATTTTGCTCATTTGTTTGTTTCATTCATAAGTTTCTTATATTACGCGATATCATATGGTATTTGTCATTCTTGGAATGGGTTGTAAGGGAGAATCTGAATATCAGGCAGTCAAGTTATAAGTGGGGATTGAGCCGCCAGCAATCAACTGAGCCAAAGAAGGTAAGTACAGAAGGTTTGTGGAAAGTAACTGAAGCGTTGGTAGGAGTAAGGAGGAATCTGTTAGGGGTGCGGGCCCAGCCTACATAGGAGCACCTCAACAGTGTTGTCTCACAGGACCCTCTGGAGACAAGGCTCTTGAAAAATACAGGGATGAAGGTCAAGTCAGAGAACTGTAATATTGGGACTATGGAGAGGAGAAAGGAACCAAGACGAGAAGACTAGGTTTCTAGCCTATGTGTGCTCTAGTTTCCAGGAGTTCAAACATCCAATTCCTGTCTCTAGTCTGCCTTCACTGTACTCTGGTGTATGATGTAATTTTATTCTGCACTCCTGGGCCCTATCTATAAGGCTGTTTTATGCTTTGTTCATTGAGTTTCTTTGGAGCCTTTTGATGTTGATTTATTGTTCTGTTTCAAGCTCTGAGGCTGATTCTACAAAACCGCATCTGCTCAACCGCTCCTCAGGAAGGTGTCTTCCTAAAGGGACTTCAGTTCTCAAGGCTAGAACTTAAGAAAGTTCCTCTTTATGAGATCACAATTATTTGGGGGGGCCCCCAAAGAAGCATCTATGTTTTTTTTCATAAACTTGTCAAAACAAGCTTCTTAGAGACAGAACACCATCCTTTGTTATGTCCCAAAACATCTTTCACAAAATGTGTAACCTATTGTTTTCTGATTGGGTACACGATTGTTTGTTTTTTCTACTTCCTTAATATGAGCATCTTACCTTCCTGGCGGAACTGTTGCTCTCTTGACTAATTTACTCATCTGTTGTCCTCTGTGTCTCAGAGTCTAACGTTTATTATCAATTGCAAAGTTGCCTTCACTGCATTTCCCAGAAGGGCTTAAACCCTGGTTTAAACAGTTCTCTTGGTCTTAGGCTTTACTACCCCAAAATTCCAGAGGTGGGTATGTATATTAAGCCCTATGCAATAATAACAGTAACACAGATATAAACGGAGTGGTGAAGTTTTTAAGGCATAATGCTTCCCTGTGAAATAAGTGAATTAGAGCTTCTTATCCCCATTTTAAAAAGGAAAACAAGTGTGTTCCGAAGGGTTATGACTTGCGCAAGGCCACATTGTATGACTATGTAATTCACACTCTACTATTGTCTTTGTTCTGACATGGGCCTCTGCATCAGAGTAGGTTATACCCATAGTGGGATCAGCGTTCTCCTAAGAATCCCCTTTTTCCAGGGCCAAGAAACTAATGGCCTTAGAGCCCATCTGGTCTCCAGTGAACAAAGCTTTCAGTGATTGGCGATAGCCCCACTCTCCAGTCCATTCCATTAAGAGTGTCTGCTTGAACTGCTGGAGGCATGCAAATCTTTGCAGTATGTGCGTATGCACTGGAAATCTGCTTTGCATTTGCAATTTGCAGACTGAAAACCCCAAAGTACCGGTTTGGGGCTCAAGAGGCATGAGAATATTTGAGTGTGCCTACACTCCAAGAAAAGAGCAACATTTCCAGTGCCAGATATTTGCAATAAGAGAAGGAAGATACATTTAAAAGAGAAACTAAGGAGATGGAAGCTAGTGGAAACTTGGTTTATGGAAACCCACTTTATACTATTTTCTAGATGAGGGAACACTGAGTCTCAGAAAGATAAAAGGATATCATTAAGGTTCTACCACTAACACTTCACAAGTGGCAGGATTTAAACTCAGCCTATGTGTCCCTCTGCCCAAACTGGTGCTCTCACCATTGTACACCACTGCCACACTAGATGCCCTTGAAGGAAAATTATCTATTGTGATCTACATCTTTGCTTCCTTTGAATTTTTGAAAATATATTTATTGAATTCTTTTAGAGAGAGAGGAAGAGAGAGAGAAACATTGATTTAAGAAACAAACATTCGAACTAAACAGGCAAAGACTAGAATAGTAGTCAGTAGGGGAGGGGGGAGGGAGAGAAGGAGGATAAGTAAGAGAAGGGTCTAATCAAGGAACGTGTATGAATGACTCATGGACATGACAATGGGGAGGGATATGATTGTGGGAGAAGGGATGGGCTGGGAGGGGGGAGCAATGGGGGAAAAATGGGACAACTGTAATTGAATCACCAAAAAATAAAATAAAATAAAAGAAACAAACATTGATTCATTGCCTCCCATATGCACCCCAACCAGGAATCGAACCCCCAACCTTTCTGTATATGGCATGATACTCCAACCAACTGAGCCACACCTTGCTTTCTTTGAATCAAGGCTTACGGTGCTCAACTTTTAAGTCCCCAAGAGAAATTTGTTGAGGAGTAATATGGAGCAATGGTGAATGGCTTTGTCTTGCCCTCTATATGTAATGAGAGAAGAGGAGGGCTCTTGCTTCTAGCATGCTCAGAAGGGAAGCAGTTTCATCTGGTTTTCAGGCTGGATTATTTTATCATTTTTAAATCATTTAATAATTCATAACAAGTGGCTTATAATGTTCCTCACACAGACAACCAAAAGAAGAGATTTCTGATAACTTTGTAAGTGAACTAAAGAACCACGTAGTATTGGCAAGATCATACTTGAGGCTTAAACTAGAGGCCCTCCTGACTGCTTGCAGCTAAATGTCTGGTGGAGAGTGTTCTGGCTGTGTTAAGAGCATGAAGGGGCCTCCCACTTGCTTTGTGATTTTTGGCTAGTCATTGAAGTCTCCATTGCCTCTGAGGAGGACGAGATACTGCCCATTCTTTCAGTGTGGGGTTATGAAGTATCACAATTGGGTCACATTTGATTTTGCAGTGCAGCATAAACATCTAGCCTGCTCCTTGGAATTAGTGAATATAGTTTCCCAGGCAGTTGCTGTCCCTTCCCGACTAGGTTTATACTCGATTGTTTGATTAAATGTGGTAGGAAGAAAGATTATGGGCTAGAAGTCAGTAAATCAAAATTGTAATCTTAACCAGGTCTCTTCTTTGGGCCGTGATTTCCACATCAGAACACAGAGAGGTGGATTAACTAGCATCTAAGAGTCTTTCTAATTCTGACAGACTGATTTGGGCCTCCACTATACTCTCATAGATTTAAGAATTTTTGATCATGGGCAAGGACAAGAATGTGGTGATTGTGGGGAGCGGGAAGAAGGGGAGTATAAGAAGTATAACTGGTAATGTAAAAATACAATAAAAAAGAAATTTAAAAAAGAAATTTTGAAATACTTAATTTTAATTTTAAAAATTTATAGAGGTATTACAAGTTCACTATATGACAATAAAAAAACATAAACAACAAAATAAAAAGAATAGTTGATTAGAATTTTACTGTTAAAGATACCTACTGTTAAAATTGAGCACTATCTACTTTTCTGAACTTTTCATATGCACACTTATCTATACTTATATATTGTTTTAATTTTATTTTAAACGTATAATAGAATCATAGCATACAGACTATTTTGTAATATGCTTTTTGTTACTTCACAATGCATCATGAATATTGTGCAGAGGTGAAAAATTTATGCCACTCTATTTATTGTTGTGGATTTTAAACACAGGAGATTTCTGTGCTGTCTCCCCATGCAGGTTCATACTAGACAGACTTTTCCCCCATTCTTTTTTTTTTTTTTAATTTTTAAGATTTTATTTATTTATTTTTAGAGAGGGGAAGGGAGGGAGAAACAGAGGGAGAGAAACATCAATGTACGGTTGCCTCTCATGCACCCGCAACTGGGGACCAGGCCTAGAACCCAGGCATGTGCCCTGACTGGGAATCAAGCCAGCGACCATTTGATTCACAGGCCAACATTCAGTACCCATTCTTCACAATTTCACTAACTCCTTCTTTATTCCTTCTAATTAGTGTACTTGTTAACTTAGAAAAAATTGGGAAGCCATATGTATGAGTGAGATTACAATACTTAAACATCCTATTCCTATAAGGTGAAGAAACTATAAGAAGACAGAACCTTCCTTTTAGCTATCCTTTTCATTCTTATTCTTATTCTTCTGTTGTTGTTGTTTTTCATATTTAAGAGACAGGGAAATGTAGCAATTCATTCTCAAACCTGAATTACTTTCTCTAAACCATAGTTCTACATTGGGGCTTATAACTATGTTGACAAATTGAATACAATTAGTACTTGTTTCCCATTTGGCTAATGATCTTTATGTGTGATTTTCATTCCTCAGAAATCTGAAGAAACAAAACAGATTAATAGCATTCTCTTATTTAACAATGATGATATATGTCAATAATTATCTTTCTATGATTTCATTTGAAGTGGCTACAGGGTATTTCATTATAAAGATGGTCCATATTTATTTAAACAATTCCCTACTGTTGGACACTTAAGCTGCTTTCTCCCATGCTATAAGATTTATATGCTGAAAATTACAAAATGCTGTTAATAGAAGTCAAAGAAGACCCAAATAAATGGAAATAAAAAATTTCCAAAAACTGGTATATAAGTTAAATAGGATTCTTACAAAAATTCCAGCAAAATATTTTGTATATAGAGAAAGTATTATTTTTAAATGTGGATTAAAAGATATCAAATTAGAATAGCTAAAATAATTTTGAGAAAGAGGTATAGCCCTGGCTGGTGTGGCTCAGTGGATTGGGTGCCAGCCTGTAACCAAAGGGTCGCTGGTTTGATTCCCATACTTGGGAATCAAAGGCACATACTTGGGTTGTGGGCTGGGTTCCCAGTTGGGGGGGTGTGAGAGGCAGCCACACATTGATGTTTCTCTCTCTTTCTTCTTCCCTTCTCCTCTTTCTAAAAATAAATAAATGAAATCTTTTCTTTTTAAGAAAAAGAGTTGCAATCTAGGAGGAATAATTTTATCAGACATGAAGTCTTTCTAGATAGCTACAATAATCAAGATTGTGAGGTATTGGCTGAATGATAAACATATATATAAATGAAACAGAATAGAGAAAACAGAAATAGACCTACACAAATGTGCTCAATTTATTTTTGACAAAGGTGCAAACCAATTCAACAACTTGTGCTGGAGCAATTGGATAGTCATGGGCCAAAAGTGAACTTTGACCCAAACTCATACCTTATACAAAAATTAATCCAAAATGTATCACAAACTTAAATGTAAATCATAAAATTCTAAAACTCTTAGGAAAATATAGGGAAATAACTTTTAGAATCTAAACCTAAGTAAAGAATTTTTAGATTTGACATCAAAGCCCGATCCATCAAAAGAACATCTGATAAATTGAACCTCATCAAAATGATAAAACTTTTGTTCTGTAAAAGCACATGTGAGAAGGATGAAAAAACTGCAGACTAGGAGAAAATATTTGCAGACCACATATCCAACAGGTGTGTGTGTGTGTGTGTGTGTGTGTGTACATACATATATATGTATATATTTATATATCCTCCCTTAACATCATTAATAAATCTGTGACATTTAGTGAAATAACATATAGTGAAACCAATTTTGTCATAGGCTACTTGATATAACTATGAGTTAAATTCTTGTGGTACCTCATTAACATGATAACAAAACGATGTTAAATGAACAACATGATTAAAGGACTTGCTCTCCATATAACCTCAAAACTCATCAATAGAAAATTTGCTTTTGGCATGATAGTGTGAAGAGCTCCACTGACCCTCTCCCTAGTGAAACTCATGAACATTATTTTAAAACAATTATTTAAAGATTCTATAAATGGTCCTAAGGGCAAAGAGCAAATGAAGTAACATCTATTCAAGAAAAAAAAATATGAAAATTACATAAGAAAGAAAAGAGTCTGTGATAACTGAACCAAGAACACTCTCTCTCATTCTGCTCTCAGATTAACAAGATGAATACTCCACCAATCAGCTGCAGCCAAGAACACAGGGCTCACTTTTCTACCAGCTACCACTCAGAAGGCATTCTTCTCTGGAGGAACAGGACTTCAACATTTCTCACGTTCCCCCAAGATGCTTGCTCCTGAGTTTAAATACCAAGAGATTTTGGCCCGGAGGTGGGGACTCCCTTCTTTTGCCTAACCTCCACTTGTACAATGGATATCCCTTCTTGGGTCAGACACGTTGAGAACATTGAGGCACAAATAGCTTTTCCCTAACGTGTAAGCTGATGGTTCAACACTAGGAGGAGAACGGTGAAAAGATCTGAGGCTACTGTCCAGCCTCCCCACCACCACCGAGCACTCAGCTTCTAAAATGGAAGTGTCATTCAGAGAGATGTTTACTATTGTCCCCAGGTCCAGAGTCCTAGTTCAGAGTTTTTGCTTGATTGGAGAAGCATGGTCTAGAACTGTGAACTTGTGGTGAAGAAAATCAAGCGTAGATTTATATATTGAATGAAGATACAGCCTAAACGATAAACTGGCAAGTGTGCAGGAGAGAACTAGGGAATAAGATAGCTATGAGGAGCTCTGCGGAGGTCAAAATAAATATCAAACACTAACCACTGAAACCACTCCATAAAAGAAATGACAAGTCGATTACATTAGTTTGCTGATGAATTTTATGCCTCTTTGCATTGTTGTAAACAACAGAACAAGAGGAAAGCAATTAGTGGAGCTTAACAGATTTGTGCGGTCAGAGAAAAAGAGCTCTACCATTACCTCTGCCAGCCCCTTATGACTATGGACACACCCAAAATTTTACAACCCTGAGGGTTGAAGGGAAGTAGAAGTCACAAAAACAATCCAACCATTCATTAAACAAGTAAACAAGTCAATAATAAAAGCAAGCTCAAAGTGTTGGATGATCAGTAAACAGAATTGTTACAATATATTATCTAAAATACCCCTTTTCCAACAAAAATATTACAATAAATGCAAAGAAAAAAGAAAGTGTGACCCATGCACCAGAAAAAAAGAAAGCAACAGAAACTACCTGTAAGGGTGACCATATGTAAAATTTAAGAGAAAATTATTTCAAAGTAATCATTATAAATATGTTCGCAGAACTAAAGAAAAACTTGATTAAAAACTAAAGAAATACCAGACATCAAACAATACTACAAAGCCACTGTGATCAAAACAGTCTGGTACTGGCATAAGAACAGACATACAGATCAGTGGAACAGAATACAGAGCCCAGAAATAAATCCAGGAATCTACAGTCAACTAATATTTGATAAAGGAGGAAGGAACATAAAATGGAGTGAGAAGAGCCTCTTTAACAAATGGTGCTGGGAGAACTGGACAGGGACGTGCAAAAAAATGAAACTAGACCACCAACTTACACCACACACGAGAATAAACTCAAGATGGATCAAAGACTTAAATGTAAACTGTGACACCATAAAAGTCCTAGAGGAAAACATTGGCGGGAAAAATATCAGATATCCCACGTAACAATATTTTCACGAATACATCTCCTAAGGCAAGAGAAATAAAGGAAAAAATAAACAAATGGGACTACATCAAAGTAAAGAGTTTCTGCTCAGCAAAAGAAAACATCAGCAAGATGAAAAGGAAACCAACCATATGGGAAAACATATTTGCCAATGACATCACAGACAGGGGACTGATCTTCAAAATATATAAAGAGCTTATATGACTCAACATCAAGAAAACAAACAACCCAATTAAAAAATGGGCAAAGGACCTGAACAAACACTTCTCCAAACAGGACATACAGACGGTCCATAGACACATGAAAAAATGCTCAACATCATTAGCCATCAAGGAGATGCAAAGAAAAACCACAATGAGATACCACCTTACACCTGTCAGAATGGCCATCATCAACAAATCAACAAACAACAAGTGCTGGCGAGGATGTGGAGATACGGGAACCCTACTTCACTGTTGGTGGGAATGCAGACTAGTGCAGCCACTGTGGAAAACAGTATGGAATTACCTCAAAAACTAAAAGTGGAACTGCCTTTTGAACCAGCGATTCCACTGCTAGGATTATACCCGAAAAATCCTAAAACCCTAATCCAAAATAATTTATGCACCCCTATGTTCATAGCAGCACTGTTTACAATAGCTAAGTGCTGGAAACAGCTTAAGCGCCCATCTTAGATGAGTGGATCCAAAAACTGTGGTACATCTACACAATGGAATACTATGTAGCAGAAAGAAAGAAGGAACTTCTGCCATTTGCAACAACATGGATGGAACTAGAGAGAATTATGCTTAGTGAAATAAGCCAGGCAAAGAAAGAAAAATACCATATGATATCACCTAATACAGGAAACTAAAGAACAACATAAACAAACTAAATAGGACAAGAAGCAGAATAGCAGTCAATAGGGGGGAGGGGACAGGGAGAGAAGGGGGATAAGGAAGGGAAGGGTTTAGTCAAAGAACGTGTATAAATGACTCATGGACATGGATAACGGGGAGGGATATGATTGTGGGAGAAGGGGTGGGCGGGGTGGGGGAGAGCAATGGTGGGAAAATGGGACAATTGTAATTGAAAAACCAAAAGATAAAAGAGGAAAGAAAAAAGAAAAAACTAAAGAAAGTTGTGGGACTCAGAGGAGCAGTTTCCTTGATTTACCTGAGCTGGATGCTCCAAGAATGTCTTTTGTGTGGGTGATATGGGCCTTCCTGTTGTAACTGAAGTCTTGATTGGCTTATTTGTGTGTGTGATAGACCCACACACTGGCTGACTCTGAGGCTGCACCCCAACCATGGTTTGTGACCTGCTGTACAAGTGCTGACCATAGAGAGTAGAATTCATCTCAGCTCTTTTGTGCCTGCTGAGATCTCCCTTTGTATATGCTGCTTTTGAAGCTTATTGAATCCTGCTCTGATGTGGTCTGAAGCTGGCCACTCAGTGTGTTGGTTCTGGGCCTCTCAGGAGGGACTCTGATGCAAACCAATATAAGACACTGCTGTAACTGGCTCTGGGCAATCTGTTTGTACCTACAAGCAATCCACAGTTTGTGGCTGCTTCTGTTGTTGTTACGTGTGTGCAAGAAGGAAGAAGCTGGTAGGTAGACACACTCTGCCTCCTTCTGCAACCATAAGATGGATTACATCTACCTCAAAAAAAAAAAAAAAAAAAAAAAAAAAAACTGGAACTACCAGAAAATTGAACTGCATGGAAGTCGAGAAAACAAAGATATAAAGAAACAATACTCATCCAGACCAGTAGAAGGGGCAGAGAGGACATGATGTGGTGGCTGTGGCAGCAGCAGTGGTGATGGCAAGGCAGTAACCATGGCTGGCTGTTGGAAAGAGCAGTCACACATTATAAAAGCTGAGAGGGACACCTGGGGAGCGATCTTAGTCCCAGGCCAGATCACACAGATCACCAGAAAAATAAAGCCACATTGCTTCTAGCTGTGAAAACCAGTGACAGCTGGGGCAGTGTAAGAAACTTCCCATCTCTCAGGAGAGTCTGTTTAGATGCACCTTCACTGATCCTAGAATATCCAGAAAGCCATCCACTCTGGGAACCATCACCAGGGCAACAGCTAGAGGGGTGCCAGTTGTATATGGGAAGCAGGTGAACTGATGGGAAGATGAGCGAGTGCTGAGCAAGTGGCATTGTTCCCTCTCCGACCCCTAGTGGGAGAACTGAGCAATGAGGAGACAGCCAACCTAACAGATGCAGAATTCAAAACACTGGTGATAACAATGGTCACAGACTTGACAGACATGATTGAGTATGGCAAATGCATAAGGGAAGAAGTGAAGGCTACACTGAGTGAAATACAGAAAAATCTACACATAACTAATGGTGAAGGAAATGAAGCCAGGGTTCAGATCATCGATTTGGAACATAACGAAGAAATAAACAGTCAACCAGTACAGAATGAAGAAACAAGAATTGGAAAAAATGAGGAGAGTCTTAGGAACCTCTGGGACAATTTTAAATGTACCAACATCTAAATCATAGGGGTGCCAGAAGGAGAAGAGGAAGAGCAAGAAATTGAAAACTAAAGTGAAAAAATAATGAAAGAAAACTTCTCTAATTTGGTGAAGGAAATAGACCTATAAGTCCAGGAAGCACAAAGAGTTCCAAACAATCTAGACTCAAAGAGGAGCACACTGAGACAGATCATAATTAAAATACCAAAGTTTAAAGATATAGAGAGAATCTTAAAAGCAGCAAGAGAAAAGCAGAGAGTTACCTAAAAAGGAGTTCCCACAGACTGTCAGATGATTTCTCAAAATAAACTTTTCAGGCTTGAAGGGACTGGCAAGAAATATTCAAAGTGATGAAAAGCAATGGCCTACAAGCTAGATTACTTTATCCAGCAAAGCTATCATTTAGAATGGAAAGGCAGATAAACTGCCTCCCAAACAAGGTAAAGCCCTTATTATATGAAATGTTAAAGGGATGCATTTAAGAAAAAGAAGATCAAAACTATGAACAGTAAAATGACAACAAACTCATAACTATCAACAAATGAATCTTAAAAAAACAAAAGCAAACTAAGCAAACAACTAGAAAAGGAACAGAACCATAGATACGGAGAGCATATGGAGGATTATCAGCTGGGAGGGGGAAGGGGGAGAATGAGGGAAAAAGTGCAGGGATCAAGAAGCATAACTGGTAGGTACAAAATAAACAGGGGGATGTTAAGAATAGTATAGGAAATGAAGAAACGAAAGAACTTATATGCATGACCCATGGACGTGAACTAAGGGACAGAGGATTGCTGGAGGGAAGGAGGTACTAGGCAGAGGGGGAAAAGGGGAAAAAATTGGGACAACTATAATAGCATAATCAATAAAATAAACTTTATAAAAAGGAAGAAGCTGCATACCAACCTGACTCTTACCAGCACTAGACCCAGGGGAAGGTCACTAATAGTCCCAAGGCATCCCAAAATCTACCTTTACCTACCTCTGCTTGCCAGCTGTCTGTTAGGCTGTCACTGAAAGAGCCTCTGTTGGAGTTGGTAGGATGGGTCTAGTGGATCTCCTGTGAGGGGGAGGTGCAGTTCAGGCTTTACAGGAGATTATCCGGGTGGTCTCTTCCCCAGAGCATCACAACTCAGTCTGTCCTGAATTTTACCCCAAACTCAGCAGGGTGACGCCACAGGATTCTGGTGTGTGGGGCATCCAGAGCCTGATAGTTGGGTCTGTCAGAAGCTGAGAAGGTGGATCTCCTGTGAGAAGGAAGCACCAGTCAGGTTCACAGGAAAGTGGAGGGAATGGCTCCTACTCTAAAGCCAGACAGCTCAGTAACTGATAATCCCTGAATCTGCCCAATCCTCTATACCCTGGACTATGTGGCTCACTCCTCAGCAGGGTGTCAGCTTAGCAGGGTGGGTCAAGAGAGATTTTGGAGTGTGGGACAATTGCTTTTCCCCAAGCTGATGTCACATGTAGGAAAGTGCTCCCCCAAGAAAGATGGCATCTGATTTAAGGAAGAATGACTCAGCACAGCAATTCTGGCAGCTCTCCCCACAGCTCCCTTCCCAGAGCCACAAGCCCCAGACTCTCCTCAGAAGACTCACTCTGCTCTGACCTCCCTTTGCCAGAGCCCAGGATGAGTGGCTGTGAATGAAATTCTGTGTGTTGGCCCTTTAAGAGGGCGCCTGTGTCTCTAGCAGACTCTTGTTTTTCTGGTGAACAAAAAGCGTGCTGCTTTTCGGTCAGATGTTATGTGGGTTCCTCTTCTTGTCTCTGGTACTCTGGGCTTGGGAGTCTGGCTTGGGGTTTGGACTCCACGCTGCTCAGGAGGAACCCTCCTCCCCTGCCCAAAGCTGAGATATTCCTTCTGAATCTCAGCTGCCGCCCATGCATTAGCTTCTCCGGTGATGAGTTGGACTCTAAGCAGTTAATTTATATTCACCAAGACCCCAGAGAAGAATTTGTAAACCAGAGTCTATTTATTAATTTTCAGTGAGCAATATCACAACTAGAAAACTTTAAAATTCATGTCAGCTTATTCTCCTCTCAGGAGAGAAACATACGTGGGAAAGCAAATCAAGATGAAAAGTCCCTGAGTGGATGCTTTGAAGGAAACCATCAAATCCTGATAGCTGTAAGTTTCTGCCCTCCCTAGTCACTTTTAGCTGAAGTCATGAATTCCTTCTGCCTGCCTTACCTAATTCTGGAACTGGAGAGCAAAATTCAATAAAGTAGGTTGGGGTGTGGAATTAGTCCTCTTTCCTGCTTGGATTTTGACAAGATTTATCCCCTTACTTGTTGAATCTGAGACTCTGCTCTGATTGGCCTCCATTCTATCTAGCCAGGCCCTCTTCCGGGGCTGCTCCCTACTGTTCTTTCCCGACTCCAGCCTCATAGAGCCTTGACGATATGACCAGTCTGCAATCTGAGCTTTCACTACTGCCAATTACCCCCTCACCAACTGAGCCTACACAAATTATGCTAAAGATCTAGAGTCATCTTTTTCCACTGTCATAGTCATCATCATCATCATAACCATTTTATTCTAGCAATTTCAGTAAATGTCTTTAATTTACAGGATCTAATGCTATCTTCCTAGTAGCTCTGTGAAGTAGGAAAGGCAGATATAATTGACTTCACTTTGTATGTGAAAAACTGAAAGCTCAGAAAAGTTATTTATTCAGACTTGTGCAGCTAGCTATCAATGAAGCCATAGCTGAGATCCATGTCTCTTACCTTCTAGTCTCAAATACTTTTCCCTACAATAGCGTTTCACCAAAGATGCCTATTATAATGATTCTTAAGCCCCATGTTATTTTCTCAGAAACTCAGGGAGAAATTATTCAAAGGGCCTTTAAAAGGCCTCCAAGGTCGTTCTTATGAACAGGGAAAATGACAAACATTACATAATACACTATCTATCTGTCAGGGTTAGAAATTTGTGCCTCATTTCACACATACAGTGCTGGAAATATTCTGTAAACATTCCTGTTGTCCCAGATCTTTGAATTAAATCATTCCCATTTTTTTTCTTATAATAATGAACATTTATTTGGTGAATCATTTTATAGAAATAAACACTAAAAATCAAACAATTTTTTATTTAAACAGAAAGCACAATCCCAATCTTTCCCCCATTAAAAGCCTACTCCATAACTGAAGTACCAAAAACCCATATAAACCATACTGCTAAGAAGGGGAAAGGAAGGGAAAAGATAGTAAACTTCCACAGGAAGACTGTATAAATCTGGAGTGGTTTAGTGCACATCAGGCTATGCCCAAGGGTGGTACTGCTGAGTCTGAAAAATTAACTGAAACTCTAAACTGAATACTTTGCTCTTAATAAGGCTCAGAAAATTACCACCTATTAATTATGCAATGTTATGTGATATAAACTGATATACCGAAAAAGTAGACAATCCGGATTTTAACAATATAGGTAAATCTAGAGATGTAAATGAGAATTTTAAAAAGACATTCTGCAGCTCCAATTTAAAACATTCAGGACTAGAATCTTCAGTTTTATAGTATCTTGAAAATTCCCATCTTCTCTTTAATTGGTCCTGAGGCATTCATTTGATCGATAAGATCACTTCGATCTAACAACAACTCTAGATCTTCATCACTAATGACCTTCTCTCTTGATCCTTTTACTTCCCTCTCATAATCTCTAGATTTTAATAATTCCACTAATTCCTTAGGATCTAAGAAGTTCTTAGATGGGTTTAGTCCAGATCGACCACCTTTGAAATGATTTTTATGGATGATCAACTTTTCCAGTTTTCTTTTAGCAGCTGCTCTTTCCACAATTTTCTGATCAATAGTGTTTGCTGTAACAAGACAATATACAACAACTAGCTTCGTCTGACCTATTCTATGACATCTATCCTGGGCCTGAAGATCAGACTGGGGGTTCCAGTCACTATCATTAATAATAACTGTATCTGCTGCTGTCAAATTAATACCCAGGCCTCCAGCTCGTGTACTCACTAAGAAGATAAACACATCTGGATCTGTGTTAAAGCTGTGCATATTTTCCTCTCTATCTGAATAAGACATGGATCCATCAAGTCTGCTAAAGTTGAAATTTCTAAAGTGGCAGTAATCCATCAAAATGTCCAACATTCTGGTCTTTGAATTAAATCATTCCCATTTTTTTAAAATTAATTTATTTATTTTTAGAGAGAGGGCATGGGAGGGAGAAAGAAAGAGAGAGGAACATCAGTTGGTCGCCTCTTACACATGCACCAATCGAGAACCAGGCCCACAACACAGGCATGTGTCCTGACTTGGAATAAGACCGACGATCTTTCATTTTGCAGGATGATGCCAGTCAAGGCTGAATTACATCATTTTTTAAAGCTCATACTCTTTGATAAGGGCTACTTCAGCTAGGGAATTATGACAGGCCAAATGATAATCTCACAGGTGTTTGACTACAGTCCTTACACACTTTTATTTCTGGGGTTTCAGTTATAGAAGCTTCCAACATTTGTTATTATTTTCAACTTTTGTTTTGCATGAGTCCCAGGTAACTCATATTGTTATGTCTCTTTTTTACCCAATATAAAGTTGATTCTCTCTCTAAATATAATAAGTTTTGCAGCTAATTCATGTTCTATGATCCAAGGCCTTAGTTTCCCTACTAATACAGGGAAATTTCCATTGTCTCCCATGGGTCTACAAAATGCTGGCGAGTGAGAAGATTTGCCATAACTTTAAGGAAAGTCTGCAGATCAGCTGTTCAGAAATAGTGTTTGAAGTGCCCTTCAAGTGCGCTCTTCCAACACTATAGCTTCCTCTTTCAGGAAGCATATACTCATCTACTTCAGAGACCCATTGTTCTGTCTGTTCTTTGAGAAAGCCAAGAGGGAAATAAAAGGACTATGAGAAAGCAGGCCACTTAGATCTGCTTAGTTTAAGGAAAACAGAGTCCTCCTCATTCTGTAAAGTCTAGTCTACCTCAACAGGACTAAAGTTCAACCGTAAGATTTGGTCATCAAGTCTTTATCTCACACTGTTTCTTCTGCATATATTTCCTTCTGGGACCTCACAGGCTGACTGAGGACAGGATTTTAGGATCTTGTGACCATATTCTCTCTTCTCTTTTCCTCTCTTCTCCCCTCCTTTTTCCTCCTCTCCTCTCCTCTTCTTTCCAACCCTCCTCCTCCTCCTCCTTTTCTTCTCCTTCTCTCTCTCTCTCTCTCTCTTTATTATAACCATAACAACCATGTTCATACAATTCTGTCTTGAATAGATATTCCCGTCTTTCTGCAACCACCCTCAAGGATTACAACACAAGATAAGATCCAACCTCTCCCTTCTACTCAGTGCCCTGGCTTTAATATCTTTCCCAATCCCTAAATATACATCTCTTGTGTCAGATACTTGCTTTCTGGGGCTCAAGGAGACAGCTGGCTAAACTGAGGGCCAAGCTGAGCTTTAGATTAATGAGGAAAGTTTAGCTGGTAGAGGAGAAAATTAGCAAAATTGACTATATCGCTTTCTAGACCAATGGCCTTAGCTAAGTCACTTAACTTCTGTAGAATTTACTTTTCTTACATGATAAATAGAGAAGGTGGATTTAACAACTTCTAAGTAAGTAGCTTTCTAACTAGAGCAGCTGTTCGTTTATCTGTAGTATAAAGAGGCTCCAAGTAAAACTACATTGAACAAAGGGTTTAACCATTAAAAACATTTTAAAATGCTTACCTAAAGAGTTTTTGAGGGCCAGTCCAATCCTAACACGTTTTTCTTTGGCAGTAGAAGCTCTTTATAACAATCTCACACACACACACACACACACACACACACACACACACACACACACAAAAAAAAAAAAAAAAAAAAAAAAGGGAATACTTGTGGTTGGCTTACCCAAAAAATAAATTTAACAGGTGAGGATTTCAGTCTGGGTGGACCAGTCAAGCAATACCTTATGAAAGATTAGTAAAGGAGATACTTGAGGGCAAGTTCATGGTCAGTAAAAAATCATTCTAGTGTATGACCAGCTCTGCTCTTATGGCATTCACCCAATAGATACTGAGCTCACCACGAGTTGTGTGAGGGGAGGGTGGAGGGGGGTTAATGGGGGAAAGAATGGGGAGGGTCTAGTCAAGGAACATGTATAAATGACCCATGGACATGGACAACGGGGTGGGGATTGACTGTGGGGGTAGGAGGTGGGGTGAGTGGGGAAGGGGAGAGCAATGGGAAAAATTGAGACAAATGTAATTGAACAACAATACAATTTAAAAAATAAAAATTCAACTCAGTAAATTTGAAGATTGAAATTGTTTTATTGAGCAATTCATGAATTGGGCAGCATCTTATTTTAATGTAGCACGTAGAGAAAAACCTGAGAAGTTTTATAACATGGAAGGCTTTTATAGGTAGAAACTAGGTAGAGAACAAGAATTAATAGCAAAAGAAAATAATTGTTTTAGGAAACAGGTTCTCATTGTACAGATTGCCTCAGATTCCTTGTAGAGATAAAGAGGGCCCAATGACAGATTACTTAATTGGTACCTACCAGAAAATAGCAGACTGACTGATTAACAACAAAGTAAATGAACAAGAAAAATTAAAAAGAATCATAGATACAGAGAACAAACTGATTGTTGCCAGAGGGGAGGGTGTTTGGGGGTTCTTAATCTGAAGAGATTAAGAACTATAAATTGGCTTTGACCAGGTAGCTTGGTTGGGTAAAGTGTTGTCTCGATACACCAAGATTGCAGGTTCAATCCCCAGTCAGGGCACATACAAGAATCCACAAATGAATGCATAAATATGTGGAACAACAAATCAATAATTTTCTCTCTCTCTTTCCTTCCTCTCTCTCTCTCTCTAAAAATCAGTAAATAAAAAATTTTAAAAGAAGTACAAATTGGTAGTTAAAGAATAGTCATGGGGATATAAAATAAAGCATGAGGAATATAGTCAGTAATATTGTAATAACTATGTATGGTGGCAGTTGGGTACTGAAAATATCAGGGGTGCCCTGGCTGCTGTGGCTCAGTGGTTGAGCATCGGCCTGTGAGCCAAGTGTCGCTGGTTCGATTCCCAGTCAGGGCACATTACTAGGTTGCACATCAGGTCCCCAGTTGGGGACGCAAGTGAGAGGCAACCACACAGGATGTTTCTCTCCCTCTTTCTCCTTTCCCCCCTCTCTAAAGAAATAAATAAACAAGCAAATAAACAAATAAATTATTTAAAAAAAAAGAATATCAGGGGTAACACTTTATAAAGCATATGATTGTCTAAACACTATGCTGTGTGCCTGAAACTAATACAATAATAATTAATGTAAACTGTAGTTTAAAAATAAACTTATTTGTCCATTTGTTTCTTTCAGTTTTATATACCCCAATAAATTTAATGAAAAAACTAAAAATAAATAAAAATTAAAATAAACTTTAAAAAATAAATGGAGGTATGAAAAGAAAAGAGATTATAATCTTGAAGTTTGAAATTGAAATTATGTCAGATATTAAGTCTAGTTTTGGTATCATGATTTTCAGCACAAATGACTCCATTTGGGCCTTCTGATATTCTTAACAATCCCTGCCTTTTGATCACATCTCTTAGTGAAGTTGAGGCATTAATGTCATTGTGAACTATTCTTCTGT
Source organism: Furipterus horrens (assembly GCF_987537825.1). NCBI lineage: Eukaryota > Metazoa > Chordata > Mammalia > Chiroptera > Furipteridae > Furipterus > Furipterus horrens. The sequence goes on from NW_028327187.1 coordinate 9,168,596, forward strand.
AGATCTCACAGATTGTGTTGATACCCTGATATTTACCAGTCATGATGTTTCTGCTCAATCCCTGTGATACTCACAGGCCAGGGCTTCCAGTTCACAATCTTTATGTCAGTCCTTCTCTTCATTCCTTTACTGGGGTTCCAGTCTCAGGGAGATCACTTGCTTGGTGGTCGGTAGCTGCAAGCACACATTTAAACCTTTTGGAAAAATACAATGAACCAGGGAGATTATTATGATACCTGTAAACAAGATGATTCTCAATGTTTGGAGTGCCCCTTGGAGCCATGTTCCCCAAGACCCAAACCAATAAATATCAAGTAAGTCAGAGAAAGAACCCATTAAAGGAGTCACCTTTTTAAGCCATGTGGCTTGTGTACAGTGATTATATGTAACTTAATCTCAATTTCCCCAAAAGTATTAATCAAGGTGCAGCAGATAGTGTTGGCCAGAACACAGACACGTTCTTGTTTAGCTAAGAAATAATCAAAGCTTATCCTATTGTCAAGTGGAACTTTAGCCAGGGAGTCTAATGATTTTTGTTGGGTGTACTGAAAAGAGTCAGCATGACCAAAGGCAATACCTTAGGCCAAGGGATTCAGCAAGTTTAGAGATTTTAAATTTGCAGATCCCATTAGATCTCTTGACCTTGAGGGTAATAAGGACAGTGATAATTTCCTTTTTTAATTTTATTTTTTCAATTACAGTTTACATTTAATATTATTTTTATTAGTTTCAGGTGTACAGTATAGTGGTTAAACAATCATATGCTTTACAAAGCATTCCCTCTGATATTTCCAGTACCCACCTGGCCCCATCCATAGTTATTACATTATTGACTATATTCCCCATGAAGAGTGGTAATTCTGAGAAGCTTTTCATGAAGGCCTATGTGATTTGCCCAATGAATTGAGTGCATCAATTACTGGAAACAGATTTTCTAGCAGTTTCTTTGCCACTGTGAGGGCACGAGCCTTGTGAACAGGGAAAGCTTGAACCTAGCCTGAAAGCTTACCTACAATAACAGAAACATATTAATAACTCATACTAAGTGGCAGTTGAACAAAGTCCACCTTCACATGTTCAAAGATTCAGAGCAAGGAGGTTGAGGCCTCTGGAGACAAAAATAGTTTTGTTTTGTTTTTTTAAAGGCTGAATTTTAACATACAGGCAGTAAAATGTACTTATCTTTGCTTTCATACTATGTGCTTCACATTAACTGACATTCACAACATAAAAAAGAATTATCTTTACAAAGGCAAATGAAGTATTAGGTCTTTACTTACAATATAGAGGGAAGTCAAGTACACTGTAGCAGTACCCCAGACTAATCATTATTTAAGTAACCAAAAACTCTAAGAGGCCAAACATTTCCCATTAAAAAAAATTGCAATTTTTGTGCATAGCCACCTATCCTATATTTTAGGCAAGAGGTAGATGGCTAAATTTACCTATTCAACTTAAATTCATCATTAATTTATACAAATTCAATTTCATTATAATAAAAACTTTAAGAATGTTTCTGTACTCAACTTTTTTTCAAAATATTATCCAGAAAAAATTATTATTTATGCAAATCACTCAAAACCTGCCTTTTCTGGACATAAAATTCATGTTATTATGTTCCAAGATTGTTCCCAAGATTAAAACCAATTTCAAATAATACTTACATTAGATACAACTGTAATAAATGCATGTGCTATAAGAAATAGCAAAGTTTCAGGAGTTCCATATTCAAAGCAATCCTTCATGAGAGAAAGGCCATTTTTCCCTCAAAACAAATATACATAACGAAGCAAATGCAATGGTACTTCTACATCATTCATATCACAGAATGTTCCTCATATGTTGTTTTCTTGTGTTGATGTATCCTCTACAGTAGGATGAGTATTATGCTTGTAAGCAGTGTATAAGAGAAATTGAATTTGAAAAACTTTTGCCACACATAGTAAGAGTTTTTCTTTATCATCCGTACTCCATAAACTAAAAGGGTCAGAACTCTCCTCAGTCACATTACAAATTCTTGTAGAGTTTCATTTTTTTTCTATTGATTTTTGTCTTTCTGTACTTCTTTCATTATCGTATCGTATCGGCAGCCGTCCATCTCGAGAGACGATGGCGTAGCTTCTTGAGTCTATCTGCACCGCCGAGAACGGCTGTGCAGTCCGACTCGGGAGTGACAATCCCTGCCGCACTTGTCACAGGTGAAGGCAGATGGCTGTTGTTGCTGCTGCTGACGCTGCTTCCGCCTCGATCTTTTCTGGACCGCCTCCTCGTTGCGCGCAGCCTCCGCGCGTGACGTACCTTGCCTGACCGCGAGCCTCCAGGCTAGGCGATCATCTGCTTGAACTTCCCATGTGTTGAGATTGATGGAGCATTGTGTCATGTCCTTTTTGCAGATGTCTTTGAACCGCAGTTTTGGGCGCCCTGTCATCCTCTGGCCTTCTGCTAGCTCGCCGTAGAGGAGGTCTTTGGGAATACGGCCTGCATCCATTCTTTTGACATGGCCGAGCCACCTGAGGCGTCTCTCGCTAAGAACTGCATGCAAACTGCTCATGTTGGCTCGCTTCAGCACCTCAGTGTTGGGAACCTTATCCTGCCAGGCGACATGCAGGACGCGTCGCAGGCACCTCATGTGGAAGCTGTTGAGTTTCCTTCCGTGCCTTGCGTAGGTGGTCCACGTCTCGCTGCCATAGAGGAGAGTGCTGAGTACGCAGGCTTGGTAGATGCGCAGTCTGGTTTTCTCAGTGAGGCTGGAATTGTTCCACGCTCGCCGGTTCAGTTTGGCCATAACTGTGGCTGCCCTCGCGATTCTCCGGTTGACCTCCAAGTCGACTGACAGAGAGCTCGAGATGGTGGACCCGAGGTAAGTGAAGTCGTTGACAACCTCCAGGGTGTATCCGTCGATGGTGATGCATGGGGGAGTCCCCGTGCCTTGAGCCATAACATTCGTCTTCGTCAGGCTGATGGCTAGTCCGAACTCCTTGCATGCGTGGGAAAGGCAAGTGACTAGCTGCTGGAGTCCCTCTTCGGAGTGTGATGTCAAGGCTGCGTCGTCGGCAAAGAGCATCTCACGGATGAGCACCTCTTTGACTTTGGTCTTGGCTCGTAGACGGGCCAGGTTGTAGAGCTTGCCATCGGATCTGGTGTGAATGAAGACACCCTCGCTGCAGTCCTTAAAGGCGTATTGGAGGAGCATGGAGAAGAAGATTCCAAACAGCGTAGGTGCGAGGATGCAGCCCTGCTTTACTCCGCTGCTGACTGGGAAGGCCTCAGAGGTTGCGCCGTTGTAGGACACCGTGCTGTGCATGTTGTCGTGAAAGGACATGACCACAGCAAGCAGATGTGGTGGACAGCCAATCTTCCATAGCAAGCTGAAGAGTCCGCTTCGACTGACCAGATCAAACGCCTTCGTGAGGTCGATAAAGGCGAGGTAGAGTGGTTTATGCTGCTCGTGACACTTCTCCTGCAGCTGGCGTAGGGAGAAGATCATGTCCACTGTTGATCGGCCAGCTCTGAAGCCACACTGGGACTCTGGGTAGACGCGGGAAGCAAGGGTCTGCAGGCGGGCAAGAGTGACCCGGGCGAATACTTTTTTCATTTGCATTTCTCTGGTGATTAATGATGCTGAGCAACTTTTCTTATTTCTAATGACTATATGTCCTCTTTGGAGAAGTATTTATTCAGGTCTTCTGCCCACTTTTTAATTGGGTTGTTTGTTTCTCTAGTGCTGAGCTGTCTGACTTCTTTATAAATGGTTGGTATTAACCCCTATTGGATGTATCATTGGTGAATATCTTCTTCAATTTAGTAGGTTGTCTTTTCTTTTTGTTGATTGTTTCCTGTGCTGTGCAAAACCTTTTTCATTTGATGTAGTCCCATCTGTTGGCAAGAATGAAAATTGGTGCAACTGCTATGGAAAACAATATGGAGGTTTCTCAAAAAATTAAAAATGGAATTGTCTTATGATGCAGCAATTCTACCCAAACACTAATTTAAAAGAATATATGTATCCTCATGTTCATTACAGCATTATTTATAATAGCCAAGACATGATAGTGACCCAAATGTCCATCAAGAGATGAATGAATAAAAAGCTGTGGTACATTTACACAATGGAATACCGCTCAGCCATTGAAAAAAGGAAATATTACCATTTGCAACAGCATGGATGGACCTAGAGGGTATTATGCTAAGTAAAATAAGTCAAAGAGAGAAAGACAAATACCATATGATTTCACTTATATATGGAATCAAAAGAACAGAATAAACAAACAATAGAAACAGACTCAGAGATACAGAGAACAGACTGACAGTTGACAGAGGGGAAGGCAAGGGTTGGGGACAGGCTTAAAAAGGTAAAGGGACTAAGTACAAATTGGTAGTTACAGAATAGTCATAGAGACATAAATTATATCATAGAAAATATAGTCAATAATAATGTAATAACAATGTGCGGTGCCAGGTGGGTTCTTGAAGTATCAGGGGACCACTCTATCAAGTACATGATTGTCTAAGAGCTATGGTGTACATCAGAAACTAATACAGAATAATGTTTAATGTAAGCTCTTATTAAAAAATTTAAAAAATGATTTTTTAAAAAGTGGCCATCTTGGGTTTCTCATAGCCCTGACTGTTCATTTAATTTACAGCCATTGTTTACCCATGTTAATTTCTTTGATTTAGGATCAGAGTGTTGCCACGTTGCAAGGACATCAAGATGGCAAATTCTAGCAATAGGGTCATTTTCTTTTTTGTGGAAGCCAAATGGATTTCATCCACATGCGCCACAATCAGCTGTTACGTGAAAGTCAGCTAGGGCATTGCCCTAATACTCAGATCCAGTCTTTTTAGTCTGCTCCTCAATTTTAATGACTAATTTCAGAAGGCAATAGGTTAGTAGTAAGAAGATCATTCACTCATTGCCTTTTTTTTATTGTAGTCCCAGATAATATAAGAAAACCCATTTGTTTCCATAACATTCCAAAATCATGGGTAACCTGAAAGGCACACCAGCTATCAACATAAATATCTACAGTTTGTCCTTCTGATAATTGGAATGTTTGGGCAAGGGCATGAAACTCTACTTGTCAGGCTGATTTAGTCTGTGGAATGTTTCCCTTTTTAAGTCATAGTGAGTAGTAGTAGAATAGGCAGCTTGCAATTTTTATTTTCTATTTCTATAATATGACCCATCAAAACATAAGATTAGATCAGGATTAGTTACAGATGGGTCTCATAAATCAGGACTCAGTGTTATGTCGCTTGCCTTCATCAGGAAGAGGTTGTAACATAGTAGGATTAAGGATGTTGCAGCGTTTAAGATGTAGATTAGGTGGGAAGAGGAGATGGATCTCATAAGAAGTTAGTCTGCTTGCAGAGAAATGTTGAGTCAACTTCAAGTTAAAACTTTGGACAGCATGCAGAATTTTCAAATAAACATCATTTTCCAGGTTTAAATCTGTTGAGGCTTACACTAACTTTTCTAGCCTGAAAACAACTTAGATAGGCCTGAACAACTAAATGAAGTTATATGCAACAGGCCTATGTTCTTGTATGAGCATTCCCAGAGCTTGATTATCTCTTTCATGCAGAATTAAAGTAAAAGGTTTTGAAAAGTTAGGTAGCTCTAAGACAGGAGGTTCTTGTAGTGTTTGTTTTAGTCATAAAATCCTGCTCATGTTTATCTTTCTAGGGAATGAATCCAAGGACTCAATTCTTAATAAGTTTATAGAGTGGGGAAGCTAAGAGAGAAAAATCAGGAATCTATAGTCTGTAATAACCAGTCAAGCCTAGAAATCCATGAAGCTGTCACTTCATTGTGACAAGTCTAGAAAATTCCTGAGCTAGTTCAATTCTTTTTGGGGACAACTGAATTCCTTCAGTGCTTAGATCATGACCTAAGTAATGACAGTGTCTAAAGATAAATTAATTTTTCTGTGGAGACTTTGTGTCCTTTTTCAGCTATTTATTGCAGCAAATAAATGAAATCTTTTTAAAAGATTTTATTTATTTATTTTTAGAGATAGCAGAAGGGAGGGAAAAAGAGAGGGAGAGAAACATGGATGTGAGGGAAATATTGATTGGTTATCTCTCATATATGCCCCCAACCAGGGACTGGGCTCCCAACCTGGGACTGAGCTTGCAAACCAGGCATGTGCTTTGACCAGGAATCAAACTGGAGACCTTTTGCTTTGTGAAATGATGCCCAGTCAACCACAGTGGTCAGGGCAATAAATGGAATATTTTATGGATATTTTTGGTAACTGAGCACATCAAGAGGTTATCTACATATTGTAAAAGTGTTGACTTTCCTGGGACTTGGCGGGGGGTGCTCCAATCTTGGTGAAGTACTTGAGAGAAATGAGAAGCATCAGTGAACCCATGAGGCATAACTGTCCATATACGTTGCCAATTGTTTTAACTAAATGAAAATATATATTGGCTGTTGGGGTTTACAGGAATGCTGAAAAAGGCTGAACAAAGGTCTGCAACAGTAAACCATTTTTAAGTCTCATAGAATTTGTGACAAAAGGGTGTTCAGGTTTGGAATGACTTGGATATGAAGAATCACTATCTTATTAATAGGTCTCAAATCCTGGACAGATCACCATTCTCATCCATTAGGTTTCTGGACCAGTAAAATTGGCATCTTGCACAGGTTAGTACCGGAAATAAGTAGCCTCTGGCTTGTGGCCTTGTATGGGCTCAGGCTTTAATGGATATTGTTGTAATTTGGAGAGAGGTTTGGTTATATTTATCTGAATCTCCTAATGTCAGTGTTAAAGGTAGCCCACAGATATTTGGGCACCTTTATTAAATGTAAGGACCTTTGTTGGAATTGTTCCTCTTCTATGTCGAGGAAAATCTGTAAGATTAAGTTCATGTTGGTCAGGAAATTCTAAGTGAGGTCTCCTTTTAATTTAGAAAATAGATCTCTACCTAATAGATGGACTGGGGCTATATCACATAGCAAAAACAAACAAACAAACAAACAACAACAACTGTTTTTCAGAAAAAGATGCAGGTATCATTTGTACCAGCTGAGATTAAAAATTGTCTCTGAACTGTATTAGCTACCATCACTATGGAAACCTTTTTTCTCCAAGGGATTTGTTGTTCTATGAGGATGGATTTTAAAGTAGAAAATATAGCTCCAGTATCAACTAGAATTTGACAAGGTTTCCCATTAATTTTGATTTCAGTTTCCCCTTGGCTCTTTAAAGAAATTACTGCTAATAGTTTACTGGAGAATCTGTCAGATCCCTGTCAATTGTGAGGGGGTTCATGTAGGGGCCCTCCTTTAGAGGAAGATATGGAGGCATTCAAGCTGATGTTGAAGAATTTGCATGGGACCTTTGAGGAAAATCTCTTTTCCAGTATCCCTGTTGATTAAAAACAAGACATTGATTTCTGGGCCAGTGATTTAATGATAAAATGCCTAGGGGGTACAATGTGAAAGGGTAAGGTGTTGTTTTGTGTCCTTGGCCTTAGAGGTTTTATAGCTGTAAAGCTAAAAGTGTGGTAGATTTTTGTTAACAATCTTGCTCCAGGATCTTTTCAAAATGCTCAGCTATAGTCAGAAGTTCAGTCAGGTCTGTAAATTCCCACCCTATTTTATGTTTTTTAAAAATCTACTAATCTCAGCAGATAACCCATTTATAAAGAGGGCAGCTAGAACAAGTTGGGGGGGCTCTATTTATTGTATGGAACCAGAATCTTGGCTTCCTTATCTTCACATTGATTTCATGTGAATTTTTCTTCATTTCACTCAGTGTAGCCTTCATTTCTTCCCTTCTGTGTTTGCCATACTCAGTCACGTCTGTCAGGTCTGTGAGCATCTTTATTACCAGTGTTTTGAATTCTGCATCTGTTAGATTGACTATCTCCTCATTGCTTAGTTCTTCCACTGGAACCTTGATCTGCTCCCTCTTTTGGGCCATATTTCTTTTTCTTCTCAACTTGAGAGCCTCCTGTGTTTGCCTCTGTGTCTCAAGTAGAGTTGTTGCAGCTGTTACATTGTAAGGGGTGTAGCTTTAGGTATTTTTCAGTGCATGGCAATCTGTTTCACCACCTTGTGGCACTGTATGTGGGGGAGGAGTCTGAGATGGAACAATGAAGCTCAGCACAAACCCCTTTTCCCATCACTTCACTCGCTTCCTGTATGTGACTGGCACCCTCTAGATGTTGCCTTGGTGATGGTTCCCAGAGTGGGTGGGTTTGCAGACATTCTAGGACAGGGGGGACCTCAAAACAGACTCTCATGAGAGATGGGCAGTTTCTTCAGCTGCCTCAACCCCCACTGGTTTTCACAGCCAGAAGCAACGAGGCTTTATTTTCCTGGTGCTCAAACTGTGAGTTGTGTGATCTGGCCTGGAACTGGAATCACTCCCCAGGTGACCCTCTCAGCTTTTATAATGTGTGACTGTTCTTTCCAATGGCTGGACACAGCCACTGCCTTGCTGCCACCTCTGTCACCACCACAACTGCCATACCACATCCTCTCTGCCCTGGCTCTGTCCCTCGTACCTATCTAGATGAGTATTACTTGTTTATATCTTTGTTGGACTTCTATGTAGTTTGATTTTCTGGTAGTTCTGTTTTGTTTTGTTTTTTTTTTTGTTTTTAGGTAGATGTGATCCTTCTTATGGTTGTGGAAGGAGGCAAAACATGTCTACCTATGCCTCCATCTTGGCTGGAAGTGAGAAGCACTTTTTTAAATTATTTATTTGTTTTTGTTGGTTTGTTTGTTTGTTTTTGGAGAGAGGGGAAAGGAGAAAGAGAGGGAGAGAAACATCACTGTGTGGTTGCCTCTCACTCGCACCCCCAACTGAGGACCTGATGTGCAACCTAGTCATGTGTCCTGACTGGGAATCGAACCAGAGACACTTGGCTCTCAGGTTGACGCTCAATCCACTGAGCCACAGCAGCCAGGGCTAAAACATTTATTTTAAATGCTACATTTCATAAATACTTCATGTGTTAATTAAAATTTAATATCTAGATTACTTTTATTTAGACCTAAGTTAATTAACACATAATTTTAAATGTCTGTATAGTTTTTAAAAAGAAAAAATATATACAAAAGTTTAGGGTAATAATTAAACTATGTCTTTTTTGGCACTCTTGATTTTAAATAATATAAGATAAATGTAACTGGAAAAAGTAACTGGATGATTTTTAACTTTCTACCTTCTGTGTGTGTATGTGTGCACATGTGCCTCAATGAAAAAAGGAACAGATTGTTTACTTTAATTAAAGACAGTAATTAATAAAGATGATTGTTACAGGTATAATAATTACAGAGAATTACAGATATGTGAGCAGGATAATAGATGTGATATTCTTTTTGTTTATTTTTAAACTTATAGTTCATTCAAAAGATAAATTTAATATAATATATATTCTTTAAATATACCAACTCGTTAGGTATATTTGAAAGGTATAGTTAAAGCTTTACATTATTACCTGTTAGTATGTTTTCATATCTGTGCATGCCTAAATGTATAAACAAAGGTATATTCACAGAGCCTTTGCTACAATTTGTTAAATAATGTATAAAGAAAAAAAATAGAATTTGAGTTTTTTCTATAAAATGCCCAATTTAGCAAAGAGGTTCCTTTTTGTCACCAAATTACTCTGATAACTCTCAGTACTCTTCACATAATCTTAAGTCAGTTTCTTAGAAATTCCCTTGAATAGCCCTGGCCTATATTTATTTGCTCATTATTTCCCTTTTTATTGAATTTAATGGGGTGACACTAGTTAACAAAATTATACAGGTTTCAAGTGCACAATTCCACAACATATCATCTCTATCGTGTGTTCATCACTCAAAGTCAAGTCTCATTCCATCATCATTTATCCCCCTAATACCCTCCTCCATCTCCCCCTAAGCCCCCTCCCCTCAGCAATCACCACAATGTTGTCCGTAAGTTTTTTCTCTTTTCTCTTTTTTGTTCAACTCCTCCACCCCCACCCAATTCTCCTATTTACTCATTTTTAAAAATGCCATCACAGACGTAAATTAGCTCTTAAGTTATAAACCACCCCCCAGAAACTCAATCATCTCAGATAACTAAAATAATTTCCCTGACTTGGGCCTGCCAGCTGGAAGAAAGTAAAGGCAAATGTTGATATTGATAGTAGATGTGCTTTGGGGTTACTCCACCTATTTGGAATGCTTTGGAAACAAAGGGTTTTTTACCCTTAATAAAAACCCAAAGGAAAAAAGAATGACTAATCGAAGAACTTTTTGATGTTTTTGCTGTTACCTAAGGACAAGGCTATAATAAAAATAAAAGGTCACTCAAAGTACAAAGACCCAAAATCTCATGGTTATATTTCTGAGGACCACCATGCTAAATAAACAGCATTAACCAAGATAATTACTCCTGTAATCCTACAGAAAGGAGGTCGTTTATTGATGATCAGAGACAAGTCGCTGATTCAGAGAAAATAAAATGGAAAAAGTTAGGATGTTCATTGCATGAAGATAATATTTGGCACTCTCAGGAGAGTTGACTTGATAGCATCAAATAACTTAAAATGGAATTTAATAAAAATTCTTCATGTCATTACCTGTAATAGAAGATACAAACTGGTAACAATATTAAGTAATCTTTGGTTGGGCAATGTTAGAGGTGTTACCAAGGATGACCCAATATGTGTCTTCTTGCCAACAATTCAGTCCTAAAAAAAAAAAAAAAAAACTGGAAAGGTAGAACATGAACGGAAACCAAAGCCTCAAAAGCTCTTTAAATTCTTTTGAATAGATTTCATAAAAATGCATTCTGCAATATACTATAAATATGTTCCGGTTATTGTTTGTTTTTTCTCAGGGTGGGTTAAAGCTTTTCCTTACTGCTTTACAGAAATGGTTTGATTCCACTCAAAACGATCTGTGCACTTCAAGGGACACACAATTTACTCATTCTTATTACAGTAAATGATACTGATGTTCTCAATACAAACTATGCTCCACTCGGATACTACTTCATATGTGGGCATCAGGCTTATACATGTCTACTGTACACTAACTTATTCTGTGTATTAGCAGTGATTGTTAGAGATTTGCAGATATTTAAAACTACCATCCTTCTAGTAAATCATGTTTCCTTTAATACATTGGCCAGAAGCCTCCAACATAAAACAAGCACAGATTACTCTAGAAGTCTTCTAGGAGGTATAATTGATTTCCTCCCCATGTGACATAACTTCCATGATTAGAATAATATAACTAGAAAAGGTAGCTTAAAACTTGTCTCTGGCTTTAGCAGTAGTCATTAAATGATAGCATTTCTGCTCTGGAAGTCCAACAAATTCTGATTCTAAATCTATCAATGAGCGTTATCATGGACAGTGGTATAGCCTTTGATTTCCTCTTAGCTAGCTAAGCAAGAATTTGTGCTATAGCAAATACTTGTTGCATTTATATAAATACTAAGGACAAATAGAACAGTCTGTGACTAAGTTAAAACAAAGAACCTAGCTCTATAAAAACAGAACCTGCTGAATTCTGGAATGTTTTATTGCCTGGGTTACATATTCTAGCCCTTTGGCTTCCAAATCTCTTGCTAGTACTAATAATCATTTTGTTTTTGACAACTGATGATATTATATATATAGCTTGTTGATACATCCTGTTCAGAATCTTAACTGCTACTAAACAGCCACAGTCACGTCCAATGGTTCAAAAACTCATCCTATAACAGTAAGAGAAGGAAGGTTGACCTTGAGTCAACTACAGGTGACATTCAATGGGCACTCTTTTGATACTATTAAAAAAATATTGGTAATGGGGAAAATCTGGATCATGTGTCTTTGGCAATAAGGAGGGGACTGAGAAAAAATAATCAGCCTCTGACATCCAGAACTGATTTGGCATTCGCAATTGGACTTCAATATCATTACAAACTGGTCAGACATCATAACCAGGCCATTTTGTCCTCCTGTTGCACATAAACAACCTCAAATGACAGAACCTCAGACAAGGTTACTCTGAGACTACAACATAATGAAACAAAGTCACTTCATTATTTTGTTTAAGCATAGACTAAAACCATCAATAAAATTGCCCCACTTTCTGACAGCATCTAACCTAGAGCAAAGCCTCACTTCCTTCAACCCTTCCCCAAATCACCCAACAAAGCCTAGTAATAGGTTCTATCTAGCACCCTCTTACCAAGAGGAAACCCCACAGTGTATATGTTTTCTAACTCCAAGGAACAATAAACTCCACTTTGTTTAACTACAGATATCTTTCTGGTTACTTTTGGCTAAAGACCATTAACATTGCCTAGCAGGTGCTCAATGGATAGTATTTGTTATATAACTCATACAATCTGCCTCCTTTTTCCAACTTGTTTTATACACAATGACCTTTGGAATTGCCAAATTCAGTGTTTTCAAAAAAATATTTTATTAATTTTTTTAGAGAGAGGGGAAGGGAGGGAGAAAGAGAGGGGAGAAACATCAATGTGTGGTTGCCTCTTATGCACCCCCAACTGGGGACCTGGCCCACAACCAGGCATGTTCCCTGGTTGAGAATTCAACCAGTGTCCCTTTGGTTCACAGGCCAGAGCTCAATCCAATGAGCCACACCAGCCAGGGCAATATCCAGTGTTTATTTCTCAGTTTAAACTCTCCAACAGATTGCAGCTCTTCACACACTTGACTGCTTTGTCACCCTCCATATCACCAATATGAGGACAGCCTCTTCTGGTTCTCATACATCTCTGATTTCTTCACTGCCTTCTCTTCTCAGTCCATTTTGAAATATTAGAGATTCTATGATTCTACACATTCTTCTCTGGAGATTTCATTTACTCCTAGGAGTTCAACTACCAACGATATATGAATAATTAAAAAAATTTTATTTCCTACCAAGATTTTTTCCCCACCTGCCCATTAACTCCACCTGAATGTATCAACTTATACACCATCCTTTTGAATCCTTGCTCACAAATCGTTGCACAGGAATCCATGCTTCCCTACTGACACATCTCTACCTCTTACAACCCCAAACAGTGAGGTAACATTTCTTTTTTTTTAACATCTAAAAGATGGTGTGCTAGACTCTGAAACTTATTTGGGCTCAAGATTTTATTTCTATCTTAATTCTGAAAAATTGAAATGCTGGCAGAAAACATTACCTGTAGTAGTAACAGTCTGCCTTCTAAACTGCTATATAATGTAAGGAACGTAGACCTTGATATTTAAGAGAAAAAATGCCCCCAAACATGTAAGAACTTTGAAATTATAAATATTAATAGAGAATACAATATAAATAAAAATAATAAACATTTATTGATTATTTAGTATGTGCCTGGTGTGGTATTAAACTACTTTATATGCATGATCTTCTTTAATATTCATAATAACCCTATGAAGCAATATTCTAATGAAAAATTAAAGGCTAGAGATGTTAAGTGACTTGTCCCAAGTCATACAGATAGAAAGTGGCAATAATGTTTTAAGCAGTATACACAAAGTATTGAAAGATATTTAAAAATAGATAAATTAGATTATATTAATATTAATGACTCTGTTCATCTAAAGCCATCAATAAGAAAGAAGAAAACCCACTCTAGCCAGATTGGAGGAAGATGTTTACAGTGCATATATTTGACGAAGGATATGTATCTAGAATGTATATAAAACACCTACAAATCAATGACAAAAAAAAAAAACAGGCTAATAAAAAATTAGCAAAAGTATTGAACAGGCACCTTACAAAACATTTACATATGTCCAATAAACATATAGAAAAGGTGCTCAATTTCACTAGTCATCAGAAAAATGCAAAAAGAGACCATAATAAAAAGCTACTCCAGAAAAACCAAAGTGAATAAAATAAAAAATACAAAAAGTTCAAGTGTTGGTAAGGATTTACAGAAACTAGAACTCTTACGTGCTGCAGATAGAAATGCAAAGTTGCATGACCACTTTGAAAAGCATTTTGCAGTATCTACTAAAGCTGAATAAATGCACATTCAACGACCCAGCCATTCCATTCCTAGACATACGCAACAGAAATGCACACATGTTCACTACAAGGCATGTAAAGAAGTGTCCATAGCAGCACTATTCATAATTGCCAATAGTCTGAAATGATATCATGGCCGTCAATAGCCAGATGGACTGGATGAATATGTTGTAGTACATTCCCACAATGGAATACCATAGAGCAATGAGAGTAAAACAACAGCTATGAGAACAACATGGGTGACTATTGCAAACAGAGCGTTGAGCTAAAGGAACTAAAGAAAAAACCGTAGAGCTCATATGATTCCGTTTATATAAATTACAAAACCAGGCAAGATTAATCTATGGTGTTAGAAGTGAGGATAATATTTTCCACTGGAGGAATGTGGGGTTATTATAAAGGAACATGAGGGAGTCCTGCCAGGGTGCTGATAGTGTTCAGCCTCTTGATCTAAGTGCTGTTATATGTGTGTGTTCATTCTGTGAAATTCAGTAATCAGTACAGTATTCCCTAACTTATCGCGGGTATTACGTTCCAGACCCCCCGCGAAGTAGGAACCCTACATTTATTCTACACTCTTAAACCTACGTAATTTTAACAACATACGTATACAGGACCGCAAAATCCCACGATAGAGCGAAAAATCAATGTCGTCGTCGGCAGCCGTCCGTCTCGAGAGACGATGATCCCGCGATACAGTGAGGCCATGATAAGTGAGCCGCGATATAGAGAGGGACTACTGTTACACGTCTGATGTATACACTTTTCTGTATGTATGTTACATTTCAATTTAAAAAAAGGGAGTCTGCCTCCAAGTACAGCATACAGCCAATGAGGAGAGAGCTGCAGAGCCAAGCCGAGATACAGATGCCAGGCCTATGCATTAGTAAGCAACTCATGCCGCCAGACCACATTTGATTTAATTCCTTCCTTGGAAATTGACAAATGACTGCATGTCATGGTTTTTTGGAGTCACATGCAAGTATTTGAAGCTCTGATTGTTGAATTTTCAAAATCTAAGAGCTCTGCCCGGTCAGCTAGTAACTGAGAAAGGAGAGCTGGAGCCCTCCTCACAACACTTGGGTGAAAGAGCTCTTAAGTAATCACAACAATAGACGCACAATCGTACATTAAATGGAGTGATAGGTCACAACAAGGAAATTGCCTGGTTTGGTTTGGAGCCTCAAGGCAAGATTTTCTGAGAAATTAACATTTAATCATTGAGCTACAGCTGATCCATAAAAGTTCCTCATGCAAAGAAATGGAGAGAAAGTGTCTAAATCAAAAGGAAAGTGTATGTGCCAAAACCCCGAGACAGAGAGAAGGGCATGTTTGAGAATAAAGCAAGTAAGCTGATGTAATTACAGGAGTGTGAGATGGGGGAAAGAATGCTGTGAGATAAGGCTGGAGGTCATCTTGGGAGATAATGAAGAGCTTTGTAGGTCATATAAGGATTTTGGACTTTAAGGGCAAAAGGAAACTCTTCCAAGCAGGTGCGTGACATGATCTGATTTACATTTTTAAATGATCACTCTGACTGCCACATGGTGTATTTATTATAGGATTAGATGAGAGTAAATTAGGTGACTGCTTAGGAGGCTATTAAAGTGTTCCTGGTGAGAGATGGTGGTGGCTTAGACTTAAGTGATTACTAAAGAGAGGGACAGAGTGCAAACTTTTCAGGTACATATTGCATGTAGAATGGTCAGGGCTAGTGATGCACTGGAGTGATAAATAAATGAGAAAGAGATACGGTATTTGCCTGATGCCCCCGTCTTTTGGCATAAGCAATTGGGTAGATGAAGCTACTATTTACTAATATACGGAAGATGACAGAAGAGTGCATTTGGATGAAGAGAGAAGACTATAAATCAAAAGCTCATTTTTGAACACATGTAGTTTGAAATGCCAGAGCGACATTAAGATGGACATGTTAAGTGGGCAGTTAGATTAGTAAATCTGGAGCTCAAAAGATGTGTATGGGCTGAAGAGACAGACTTGAGAGTTCTTGGCAAAAAGATACTGTTTAAAGCCATGAGCATCTATGAGGCCCTGGGAAGAATGTTTATAAAAGAGATGGAAAGAGCCCAGGACTGAGCTTTGAGGAAAGTCCAATAAAAACCAAAAGAGGAGACTAAGAAAAGGTAGCCAAGAGGCAGGAGGAAAACCAAGATATTGTCCTGGGAAGAATTTCAAGGAGGAAGGAGTGGACTCTGGTATCAAATGTAGTACAGAGGACAAATAAAATCAGCTCTGAAAAATGTTGGATTTAATGTCACTGAGTTGCATGGTGACCTTGACAAGAGCAATTTTTGCCAAGTGGTGGGAAGGAAAGCCAGATTGTAGTGGGTTGAGGTGTAAGAAGAATGTGAGGAATTTGAGACTATGAGAATAACTAGCTCTCTCAAAAGTCATGGGTATGTACAGAAGAACAATAGGGTAGGAACTAAAGGGGGACAGAGAGGAGAATGAGAAGGACATAATGGTTGAGGAAGAAGTTTTCCTTAAGAGGGAAGAGATATGAGTGTGTTTACAGGCATGTAGAGGAGTGGTCAGTTTTGAGGGAATTACTCAAAGCACATAGCCCTGGCTGGTTTGGCTCAGTGGATTGAGCGTCGGCCTGCGAGCTAACTGTCGCTGGTTCGATCTTCCAGTCAGGGCACATCAGAGAAGGAAAACTCTGACTCCAAAAAACCTCCGCTGCCTTGCGGCATACCTCTTCAGGGGAAAGGCTAAGGGAGAAAACCCCGACAGAAAATCCGGAGCCGGAGTCCCTAAGGCGGTTTGACGTTGTAGTCAACACCGGCAACTCCTGCGGCGCACCTGAAGCCAAGCTGTATTGACTCCGTCTTTCCCTTGGATCCTTCAGCTGCGAAGACAGGGGGGGTCTGCTGCATGGGCAACAGCAGACCCTCCATATCACCCTGCCCAGGCTCTGTAGCTTCAGCTTCACTGGAGAGGACACTCCAGCGTCATCGCAAGATGTCGATTCAACACGGGAGGAGACAGATACGATGTCACTCCCGAGTCGTACTGCACAGCCATTCTCGGCGGTGCAGATAGACTCTTAAGAAGCTACACCATCGTCTCTCGAGACGGACGGCTGCCGACGACGACGACTCAAAGCACAACAGAAAGACCAAGGCCTCATTGGTAGAATATTTTTAAAATATTTTTGCATCAGTACCTGCCACAACATTCACATTTGGGTTACCTTAGTTCAAGTCTTCATCATTTCCTGCTTGTATTATCTGGGACCATCTTTTAACTTGTTTCCTGATCTCCAGTCATCTCTCTCTTCAAAATATCTGTATACCAAGTTCTCACAGAGTGGCATGTGGTCTCCTAGAGGTCCCTGAGAGACTTTCAGGGAGTCCATGAAGTTAAAACTGTTTTCATAACAGCACTAATATTTTAGCATTTTAGTATTAAAATCATTGCCTTTGTTACTGTGTGGACATTTGCATGGATGACAACTCAGCATGAATCAAGGTGGTGAAACCAAATGGTACTAGTGATCACTGGATTCTTTACCACCACTAACTCTCAGAAATATAAATGCCAGTTTCACCCTGGCTGCTGTGGCTCAGTGGATTGAGCGGTGGCCTAGAAAACAAAGGGTTATCAGTTCGATTCCCAGTCAGGGCACATGCCTGGGTTGCAGGCCATGTCCCTGTTTGGGGGCATGTGAGAGGCAACCACACATTGATGTTTTTCTCCCTCTCTTTCTCCCTCTCTTCCTCTCTCTCTAAAAATAAATAAATAAAATCTTAAAATTTTTTTTTAAACAAATGCCAGTTTCACTTTAAAAAGTCCTTGATTAAGCAGTAAAAATTATTAACTTTGTCAGACCATTATAATATTCTATGTGACAAAATTAAAAGTACTCCTAAAATACCTCTGCTACACAACAAAATATGATGGTTGTCTCAGGGAAAAGCACTTGAGAGTTGTGGGCTGAACTGCTTTTTTCACAGAGCCACTGACAGATAAATTATGGTTATCCAGACTTGGATATTTGGCAAACAATTTCTTGAAAATAAACAACGTGAGCCTGCCACTTCAAGGAAAATGGCTGACTATATTTGTTGTCAATGACAAAATTTAAACTTTCAAGTGGAAATTAGAATTTTAGAAAATTTGCATCTGCCAAGATGAGCTTGACAGTTTCTTGTAATTTTTTTGATAACATCAATGGTAATACTAACACATGATTTTTAAACTATTGTATAACAAAATGTACATGCAGATTTGCATGACTAAGTGCACTAATATTTTTTTCAAAATATCAATACGTGATACTACAAAATCATGCCTGAGTAAGTGAAGCATTCATAATGCAAGATAGACCAATGGATTTTAATGTGATAAAACATGCAAAGTTCATTGATATAGCTTCTGGTTCCGCACTGCAGCTAACTTTTTTAAAACTACATGTGTTGAGTTTTGATGTAGTCTCAAAGAAGATGATTGATGTAATTGAGTGAGGTCAGATTTTCTTCATTTCCTTCAAACAAAACAACACATCATAATAGATTGACTGTAGAAACAGCCATAAGAATCTGGCTAACTTCTATTAAAACAGACAAAAAAGATTTTGGCAAGAATCTAAAATGATACCATTCTTCTCATTAGGTTTTGTCTTAGAAAAAAAAATATTTATCATCAAAATATGATAATTATGTTAATAAGCAATTAGCTTATTATTGGTACTTTAATCAAAAATTTAAAAAACTCCATAGTTTTAATTTGCAATATGGCAAACATCAATAAATATCAACCACAAAAACAAAGGCTCTCTGAGGTCCTCAACAATTGCTAGGGGTATAAATTGGTCACGAAACCAAAACGTTTGGGAACAGTTCCTCTACTAACCGTGCTATTCCCTGGTTCTGACGCCTCAATGCCTAATGAGCATTGAAGCCTCTTCACAGACCTGGTGCCTAAATCTTCCATTCAAGTCTCATCTCCTGTCACCCCCATCCATGCACCCTGCATGTCAGCTGAATCTGCATCGTGGAACTTGCTAGTCCTTCAACCTTCCATGCCCTTCCTCACCTCCACACCCAGCACATCTAGCCCCACTGAAGCATCACATTGTCTCTGGAGCCTTCCTTCCTGCTTGGCAAATGTATTGATCTCTTTTTCTTACTTTCTCCAGTGCACTTTATAAGGTTGGTTTCAGACCTGCCATTTTCCCTACTTTTGAAAATAAAGGAACACGTCAAGAGAAAGACTTCAGCAAGTGAGTGGCAGAGCCGGAGCCTACATTCCCAGAATTCTTTTTACACTTTTCTTTCTAGAAGCTGTTGCAGAAGCTCGGAATGTGTTGGAGGCACTGGAAGGAAAGGGAATTAAGTTAAATTAAGCTAAAGAAATGTCCTGGGTTGAAACATTCTTAAAGGAAGTAACCCTGACATTGGCCTGGTCTAAGAGCACTCAATCAGTCTTTACGTATGTTGACAAATTAAAAGCAACTCAAGGGAAATATCCTTCCCTTTCCCCTTTTCTTTTCTTCTTTGGTTCTATTTCACACCAGCGAATCATCATCCTTAAATGGAGTGGCTGAGGGGCATTTGGGCATTCTGGAGTCCACCTGAAGAGTATCGTTCCCATTTGAAGAAGTCTACTTCAGGTGACCAACACTCTGACAGCACTGCCTGCTGCAATGGTTGCCCTCATTTGGCTCCTGAGGCTGGGATAAGAAGTCTAGATGAAGTCTCTGTGGAGCCTAAAGCAACATTCAGAAATTGCTAGAAAATGCAACTGCTATTTCAGAGCACTTCTCTTTACCTATAATTTGTCAAATGGTGGGTATTGGGAATTTTGTTTTTAGAGAAAATTGGTTTTAAAACTTTGATAAATATCAAGAGATTGTTTTTGTGAGCCCTCCAGATGAAGTTAAGCCTAAGGAATGCTGCTTGTTCCACAGCATCTAGCTAGCTAGGAAAGACTGCTCCCAGGGACAGGGGGCTACAGGATGTTAATGAAAATTAACTTAGTGTCTGAATGTCTTAAAAACACTGTCCCATGGTAAAGCTTTTAGGGTGGAGATGATCAGCGCAGTTTAACCCCCACAACTGCAGCACATTTGAGACAGATCCTGTGCTAGAAGCTTGGAAGGCCCAGTTGAATAAAACTAGGCCCCTGCCCCTGAGAATTTCATAGTCTCTTCAGGGATTCAGGCAAAAATACACATAGTTACAACATAGGATTATCAGCACTTGAATAAGTACAACTGCAGAATGAGTGAGTATAATGAAACAGAGAAGGCTTTCTTAGGGAGGTGATACCTGAGCAGGGCCTTAAGGGAAACAAATGTGAAGGGCATGGAGATAGGAACGTTGAACTTGTCACTTATTCTCTGGTTATCATCTGCACCCCCAGAATAATCCTCTGCCTTTCTCTCCCCTCTTTTGTGTCCCAGGAGGCTACCCCTGTGGACTGTATCCACTTGTCTGTCGGATTCTGGCAGGGTTTGGCTAATGGGAGGCACTGATAGATCAAGAGTGGGAGGAGAAGGTCCTGGCATTTCTCTCCTGTTTCTTCCCTACTTTGGGACTCATTTCTGGCGCTGACTGGAATCTTCCCTGATTATAGTTCCTACTAGGAACTTCTCCATAGCTCCAGCTCTCACTAGGCTCTGATAACATTATTCTGTTGCTTTAGCCCTCCACACCAAGGGTATAATGGCTTCCCGGTATTCCTGGACCCTGAGTGCTATACCGCTCTTGTTGGTACCCCTACTCTTGCCCATACTTCTGAAATTTGTTGACTTGATTTCTTGCAGGACTTTTACAAACATAAACACATACATGGGTCCAGTTTTCACAGGATATTAAGTGTGTGATTGTGGGTAAGGTGAGAGGAGACAGGAAGAAGATGAGACCAGCTCTGCACAGTGGAGTCTTCAATGTCCCTTTTTATAAAAGACCTTGTGTGAGTAGGTCATGAAGAGCCTTAACAAATGTGGGCAACGAGGAACTCTTTTTCTGTTTTTATTAATTAATTAATTTTTCAATTAGAGTTTACATTCAATATTATTCTGTCAGAGGAGCTCTGGAGGTTTGTTGTGCTGCACATGTGGTGCCAGAATTAATAGCTTCAACTTATCAAACACTTTCTGTGTCAAATACCTTACCTTCATCACCTCACTGAATCCTCACAATAGCTTTTGAAGATGAGCACTTAGTGATCTCTATTTTACAAGACAAAAAAAAAAATTAAGGCTTAGAGAACAGAACTTGTTCTCTTGATTGTTAATGAGTTGAAAAGGAAGAATCTGAACACACACTGTGCAAGCCTAGAGTTTGGATGCTTCACTATACCCAGTTGGATGGTGACTTGGTCTACAAGATCCTTAGGGTGTCTTTCAGCCCTAGGACTTCACACATCTATGAGGTAAGCAGGCATTTCCAACTAAGCCCACTGGCTCATCCAGTAGCAAGTGTGCCAGTGGCAGATTTGTGGGGTATATGCAAGATGTGAATGGGACCTCTTGGTTATTTCCTGCAAATGTCCTTCCTGCTGGCTATGTCATCCCAATGTCTGGGCAGAGACAGAACCATATGGCTAATTAATCCTGGAAGAATTATAGCTTCAGAATTGTCAGCCCCATCAGCTCCTCTGGTAGGAGTGAACACCATCTATAGTGCCAGAAAGTGCTTGCTTAGCACTGGCACAGGCTAAGGTGACTTGGCTAGTGTTTGGCTACCAAATCATAATTTGGTATCAAGCGTTAGAAAAATGAAGAGGAACCAACTTGGAACACCTACTCCAGGCTAGGCACTTTGCATTGGAATCCTCACCACAACACTGAGAGGCCCGTGCCACCACCTTCATGTTGTAGGTGAGGAAACTAAGGCTTAGAGAAGGGAAGTCACTTGCCAGGGTTTAAGATAGCTATCAGGTGTCAAAACAGGCATTGAAATTCAGAGTCTTCCTGACTCCCAAAGCCCATATTATTTGCTACTGTATCATGTGGGCAACATAACATAGTAGTTAAAACCTCAGAACTGGGAACTTGGTTTTGAAACCTGGCTCCACCATGTCATAGCTATATGACTGTGGGGAAGTCACTTAACCTCTCTGTGTCTCAGTTTCTTCATCTCTAAAGTGGAAATGACAATATTTATCTATAGGGTCGTTGTGGGGAGTGAAACATTCATATTTGTAAAGCCCTGAGTACAGTGCCTGCCGTAGGGTCAATGCCATATATTTCTTACATAAATGGAGAGCCCTTTCTATCCCTTCAAAATCTCTTAATTCTTCAATTTTCAGACCTTGAGAAAGAAAGAAAGGAACTAGCTCAAGAGGAAGACTCTCCTAGAAGGAAATCAGTTTTCCTGAAGCTGGAGAAAGGCTAAGGCTATTGAGTGACCTGGGCAGCCCCAAAATGCAAAACTTGGGAGGGCTGACAAGAGAAGGTACATGGTGTCCATGTATTGTGGTGAATTCCTGTGTCCACCCCACCTTTGGTCCCTCACTACAGCTAGATGTTGCTTGGTCAGCTCTCTCTGACCTCCCCCTTCTACCTTCAGATCTGGAGGTGGCTGCTGAGAGGATACATAGCAAGAATGGAGGTAGTTATCTGGAGGACAGGGACCTTTTATTTTCTGAAATGATAGGATTTAATTTATAAATATACATCTCAGCATATAGACTTTTCTCTTCCTATCAGAAACCGGATCTACTCATTGATATTGGACATATTTTTATATTAATCTGTTATACTTCCCCATCCTTGGCTTATCTGCTTAGTGTTTGGAACACTGGTTCTCAGCTCTGGTTGCAAATTAGAATTCCCTGTGGTTTTTTTTTTTTTTTTTTGTTTTGTTTTTTAATAAAGGACTGGGACCTTGATCATAGGTTATGGGAGCTGGGCTTGAGGATCATAGCACTGTCTGGCTCAGATACAGATAGATGGGTTTCAGATCCCTTCACATTGGCACCAAGTCAGCAAGAGCAACATCGGTGGCTCCACGGCCACAGCTCCCTAACCCACAACTGAAGAGGTATAGATGTGTACATATCTATAGAGGCCTTGGGGATTTCTGGAAGTCTGGGGTGGGAAGGGGGTAAAATATGGCCTGTATTTCCAACCGAAGACAATCGTGTGAATGGGGGAAAGCTGATGATCACCAGGAAGATCCTGGCTGCACCGGTATCCCCTCTATCACCAGGGCCTGGGTATTGGCTATTACCTTTTGCCAGGGATCATGGTCCCTTGAACATAATTTGTGCAGCTTCTTTATATTCTCCAAGACTGACTGATTGCACACACACTCAAATGCCCAACAATTGTGTTATGTTGTGAAGAGACAAAACCACTATTTTTGGTATTAGACACATCTGAGATCAAATCCCAGCACCACCAATTAATATCTGTGTGATCTGAAGTCATTTAACCTTGTAGAGCTTGAAGTTCCTTATATCTACAATGAGGATAACACACTCTGTGCCAAGGCTGTTGTAAGAAATAAATGAGAAATTCAGTGTAAAAGTGCCTAGAAAAGGGTCTTTCCCTCCTCCATTGACTAAATCTCTCAGCTACCAGCCAGTATCCTAAAGCTTGCAGGGCTTGGAAAATATAAGGTAATACTGTGAATTCAAAGCCCCTCCCTCCCACTAACTAAGCCCCTATCATCCTTTCTCCCTTAGAATCATGCGGGCCTTGTGGTCTATAAATGACCTTCTAGGCCTTATATGGATCTGAGGCACATTTATTAAGAGTCTCAGTCCCATTATCATTTTGCCTCCTTTGCACTTCTGGGCACCTTCCCAGGTTTCCCCCCCCCCCATTGGTATGTTTATTTAGAACACACTTAGGGTTTTTGAATGAGGTTGAGATGGACCCATCTAGGGGTGCCTCTGACATTTCAATCAGAGATTTGTATATTTATTACAATTTTCTAGTAGATGGTCACAAAGTATCATGCTTGAGCAAGGAGTGCTTTTTCTCATTCATACAGGCTCCATATAAGCTAGAGATGGTCATACACCTTCACTGTCCCCAACTCGCTTCAAGCACTAGCCACCCCCTTACTTATTCCCCATTTTCCGCATCTCCAGCAGCACAGCGCAAACAATGAAAAGTCGTTTTTTGTTTACCCAAACACCAGTTCAACAGTGGGTTTTGGGGTCTTCTGTGTTAGAGGAGTTTTCGGTAATGAAAATATGCCATCTTTGCACTGGCTCAGGTCTCCTACAGGTCCTCCACTTCTATCTTAGCTTTCACCATTTACTTTCTGTGGGACTTTGGGCAGTAACAGTCTTCTGGATCTCAGTCTCTTCATCTGTAAATTGGGACTAAAGTGAGGTGGTGGAGAAGCTCAGAGACCATATACAGGCATGGGCAAAAGTAGGTTTACAGTTGTGAGTACACGAAACACAGAGTACATTCTTGTATATTATTCATTAATGATCATTATTATTTATTGGTATTACAACTGTAAACCTACTTTTGCCAACCCCTGTATATAAAATACAGGTAATATGCCTGCCTGGTGGTCATACCCTAACTCTTAGGCCCAGTCTTCCAGGAAGGCTCTCCCACTTCACGCTGAGCACGTGACACACATTTAGCAATGTTTCCTTCCCCTAGTCACAGAGGACCCCCAACTCCACAGTGGGCCTTGTTTCAATTCTCAGGGCCCCGAATTATAGAAACACAAATCATGCAAATGCTCTGAATCAAATTCTCATAACCTGTCCACTTCAGAGCTGAGTCCCTTTTCCCCATTGTCACAGTGTGAACAGCCTGGCTACTTAGCTGCCAATGCTTTTTTCTTAGAGGTTTTCAAATTTTTTTAAAGGCTCTTTAGATCCATTTCCTAAGGCATTTTGTGACGTCTTATTCACTTCAGGGAAAATGTGATTTCTTGCTGGATATAAGTACAACCTGGACAGTCAAGAGCCCAGGGTTAATTTCCAATTAAGTGTAAAATCACTCACATCAGAATAGTGCTTCTTTCCTATCTCCCCACAAAGACCACCCACCCCCTCACTGAGTACCCTTGGAGAAACACAATAAGCACAATTGTAATGCCAGTAGGAGTGCAAAATGTAAGAGTGACAGTAAGAAGAAAGTGAGAAAGATAACTGATCCTCAGAATAGCATAAGCGGTGCTCAGGAGGGTGAAGGTACCCAAGCCACATCACCAAGAATTGAGTTGTCATAGGAAAGAGCCCATGTCAGACCTTAAGACATAGGAATCCTCCAGACTTGACTTTTGGCAACTGCACAGTGCAGAGCAGCTACGCCTGGGATTAAACTCATTCATGAAGGAAGAAAAAATTGGCGACGTTGGGAGGGGAGCTGAGCCAGGTTTGGGGCCAACATCAATAGGGTGGTGGGGATCATGGTAGCTAGTTATGGGGCCAAGAGACAGGACAGTTTCTAACCAATCAGCTTACACTGCATTGAAAAATACAAGAACTCGGACTTCTGGCCAAGGTGGAGGCGTAGGTAGACACGCTTTGCCTCCTTCCACAACCATAAGAAGGATTACATCGACCTCAAAAGAAAAAACAATCAGAACTACCAGGAAATCGAACTGCTTGAAAGATATAAACAAGTAATACTCATCCAGACAGGTAAGAAGGCAAAGCCTGGGTGGAGAGGACACGGTGTGGTGCTGTAGCGGTGGTGACGGTGGTGGCGGTGGCAGCGAGGCAGTGTATGTAGCAACCATTGAAAAGAGCAGTCACACATTATAAAAGCTGGGAAGGACACCTGAGGAGCACAGCTCATGGTTCCAGAGCCGGGAAAATAAAGCCTCATTGCTTCTGGCTGTGAAAAACAGTGGGGGCTGGGGCAGCTGAAGAAACGGCCAGTCTCTCATGAGTCTGTTTAGAGCTCCCCCCACCTACCCCCTGCATCCTAGAATGTCCACAAACCAACCCACTCTGGGAACCCTCACATGGCAACAACTAGAGGCATATGGGAAGTAGGTGAAGTGATGGTAAAAGGGGTGAGTTCTGAACAAGTGGCATTGTTCCCTCTCTGACCCCTCCCCTATATACAGCACCACAAGGTGGTGAAACTGGTTGCCCTGCACTGATAAATACCTAAGGCTCCGCCCATTACAATGTAAGCGGTGTGACAGCTCTACCTAAGACACAGGGGCAAGCCATCAAGTTGAGGAGACAGAGAAGTATGGCCCCAAATAGGGAACAGGTCAAGGCTCCAGTGGGAGAACTAAGCAACAAGGAGATAGCCAACCTAACAGATGCAGAATTCAAAACACTAGTGATAACGATGCTCACAGACTTGAAAGACATGATTATGGCAAACGCATAAGGGAAGAAGTAAAGGCTGTGCTAATTGAAACAAAGGAAAATCCACATGAAACCAATGGTGAAGGGAATGAAGCAGGGGTTCAGATGAACGATTTGGAACATAAGGAAGAAATAAACAGTCAACCAGTACAGAATGGAGAAACAAGAATTGAAAAAAAATTAGGAGAGGCTTAGGAACCTCTGGGGCAATTTTAAACATACCAACATCCAAATCAGAAGGAGAAGAGGGAGAGCAAGAAACTGAAAACTTATTTGAAAAAAATAATGAAAGAAAACTTCCCTAATTTGGGTAAGGAAACAGACATACAAGTCCAGAAAGCACAGAGAGTCCCAAACAAGCTAGACCCAAATAGGATCACACCAAGGCACATCATAATTGAAATGCCAAAGGTTAAAGATAATGAGAGAATCTTAAAAGCAGCAAGACAAAAGAGAGTTACCTGCAAAGGAGTTCCCATAAGACTGTCAGCTGATTTCTCAAAAGAAACTTTGAAGGCAAGAAGGGATTGGCAAGAAATATTCAAAGTGAAGAAAAGTAAGGACCTACAACCTAGATTATTCTATCCAGCAAAGCTATCATTTAGAATGGAAGGGCAGATAAAGCGCTTCCCAGACAAAGTAAAGCTAAAGGAATTCATCATCCTTATTATAACAAATGTTAAAAGGACACATTTAAGAAAAAGAGCAAAACTATGAATAGTAAAATGACAACAAACTCACAATTATCAACAACTGAATCTAAAAAGTAAAAACAAAAACAAACTAAGCAAACAGCCAGAACAGGAAGAGAACCATAGGTGTGGGGATTATTTGGAGGGTTATCATCAGCTGGGGGGCGGGGGAAGAATGCAGGAAAAGGTGCAAGGATTAAGAAGCATAATTGGTAGGAACTAAATAAACAGGGGGATGTTAAGAATAGTATAGGAAAGGGTGAAGCCAAAGAACTTACATGCACAACCCATGGACATGAACTAAGGGGGGGGGGTGCATTGCTGGAGGGAAGGAGAGTATTGGGCAAAGAGGAGCAAAGGGAAAAAAAATTAGGAAAACTGTAACAGCATAATCAATAAAATGTACTTTAAAAAAAAGAAGAACAGGTCCTTAAGAGCAGAGGCAGAAGAGGAAGTCAGAGGAAGGGGAAGCAAAAGGATTTGATGTGCCATTCATTGCTTCCTTGAAGGTGGAGGGGACCACATATCAAAAATGGGGACCTCAGTCCCACAACAAGGAAGTGAATTCTGCTTACAACACGTGAACTTGGAAAAGGATCCTGAGCCCCAGCTGACAACCACATCCTGGCTGATACCTTGATTTTAGTTCAGTGAGACCTTAAAAAGAGGATCCAGTCACACTATGCAGAACTTCTGACCTATAAAAACCCTGAGAAAATAAAGGGATGATGTTTTAAGCTGCTTAATTCGTAATCATTTCTTACAACAGAAGTAGAAAACTAAAACAATGGTCCTGGGCCTTAATTTGCACATCTGTCAAATGGGGGCAAATTACCTGCTTTTATCTACTTTATGGGACTGTTATGAGGACAAAAGGATGGACGAAAGAGTGCTCTGCAGTGTTTCAAGTCATAAAACTGTTAGGATATACTCCAACAGGGAGGAAAAATCAATCTGTTTTGAAGTAATTGGGTTGAAGCAATTAAAATCTTGGAGCTCCTGACATTTCCCAGAAAAGCAGCACAGCATAGGGGAAAACACAATGACTAGAACTCAATCTATTTCCTATCCGTGTGACCTTGGGCAAGTTATGCCACCTCTATGAGCTTCAAGGAAATGAGAGAAAACTCCTGCTCATTTCCCTTCTGCCACTCATCTGTCTGGGTGATTCTCATGCCCATTAACTAAAGACAACTGGCGATGATCTAACCCTTTAAAATGGGGAAACAGACTCAGAGTGGAGAAGGAACGTGTCTAAGGCCACACACCAGAGCTCTCCCTAGATGATATGGCTGTGTGAGGCTCACCTGAAGCAATGAGTGTGCACAAGCGACGGGAACAAAGCAGTATCCAGATAAGGCCTATTCGTCATCCTCCCCAGTGTGTGCTCTGCTACTGGAAGCAGATATCCTGATTCTGGTCAGCTGGTCACCCAAAAGAAAGCCGAGTTCGAAAACCCTTGGGTTGGCACTCTGAGCACCTGTTTTGTGCCATTGGTGTTGGCATGGGAACACAAGCAATGACACTTGTTCTAGCAGCTTCCCTTTAACAAACAGGAATCAGCAATGTGTGCCCCTCAGATTTCTCACTAATGAGCCCAGCTGTGTTTTCGTTCTTTTCCAATGGTTTAGATGGCAAGTGAGGAAGACCAGGAGCTTTTGTCTGGGAGTATTTCACTTGGTGGAAAATATGTGGGGATCAAGAAAAGAGGGTGAAATCCAAACCCCCAAAATAATAAGCACTAAAGCCATCCACCATAGTACCCCTTGCTAGGTAAGTGTAGTGTAATGCAAAAACCCTTGAGTAGGAACCCAAGGACCTGGGATCTTCTTTAGGCATGGCTCCTAACTTGCTCTGCCTCAGTTTCCCCAACAGTAAACTAGGCAGTTAAGAGTAAATGCTTTTGCAAGGCCTTTCCAACCAAATACTTTATGGGTAATAAAAAAAAGTCTTTTATCTCAAGGCTGTGGTTCGTAACCTTTATTGGGTCACAAGCCCATTTGAAATTCAGTAGAATGTTATGGACATCTCTCCAGAACAGACACATTGTCCTGGAATTCGTGTGTCATTTCAGAGGCTTCATGAAGTTCCTGCATCCATGGGTGCTGGGTTAAAAACTGGTTCTTTCAGGAGATAGAAGAGCTTAACTGCAGAAGGCCAACACGATGTAGCGTGACAGCTGCCTAGCCTCAATCCATCTGAACAGTTTTTCCCAGCATTTGACCCCAAAGTGGACCTCCTACAGGACAAACACCATCTCCCGTTTTTAAAAGAGCTGTTCTCAGCTTTTCTTTCCTGATTTCTTGGGAAGGAAGCTGTGAGGAGAAAACAGGCAGATGATTCATTCCAACAGACGGAGGCTTTGCCATGCAAAACGTGCTTTGCAGGTCTGTCTTATGCGGCTGTACACAAGAGCAGGAAGGCCACCTTCCTGAGTCCACATGGAAGGGTTGTGGGGGGCATCACCCAAGTTGTCTAGCCCCACAGGAACAGACAAGTTCTTGGCAATACATTGCAGCGTCAGAGCTCCAACCTGGCACCAGGCTCCATATCATCAGTAAGAGACATGTTACGATTCTCCAATGTTTAGCAAATGTCCAACTCCCCTGCTTCCAGGTTAAGTAATGGTCCCAACCCAAGTGGCTTTTAGTTCCAGGGTAAGACCTTTGAGATCAGTGGTTAGCCCCAAATATTTGAGTTCGATGTCCTTTTGAGGAGGCAGGAAGTTCAGCAAAGAGTTGAAAACTGAGTTCTACTCTTCAGCTCAGGTGGACGGATAACTTGGTTTCTGCAGAGTCTGGCTTTGAGGGAGTTCAGACATTCACAGTCCACGGGAGCTCAAGATAGACATTCTGAGGGGATCAAGACAGAATACAAAGGAAAAATAAACCTGTTCTAGGACACGTGCCCCCTATTTATAGCATCCAAGAGCCTGAAGGTGCAGGGCCAGGAAGGAGCTGCTCTTCAACACAAAATGACTCAGCACACAAGGGTTTGAAGAAGACCCTTCTGGAACCTGGAAAGGGTCTTCTGCGGCCAAGGCTTTTACAACCTGAAGGGGAAAGAAGAGAGTAGGGAATTAGCTGGCATGGGTCAAGCACTTAACAGTGGGGCCTCTCTTGGTAGGTAGCTAACCATAAAATTGGTAGCTCATCTTCTGATTAACAGGGGCTGGCTTGGAAAAGGCCCCTGTGATTCTGATTCCATGAAAGAGGCCTAAGACGGTGCGATACTCAGAAACAGAAACCGTGTGCTGCCTTTGGCCTCCACTCTAATCCCCACAAAATCTGCAGGGGATTCAGAAGCCTGATACCTCTGAGATTATCCCCCACCCACCCACTGTAACATGGCTACAAACTTCCTTTTACTGGGATTTCACCTCCATGAGGGCAGTTAAGGAAGGAGCTTATGTACCTATGCACCTCTGAAGACTGGCAGTGATAGGAAAGAAAAGGAAGCCTGGGGAGCGTATGGAAAGCGCTGCTCCAGACACCGGGATCTCATGTATGTGTACATTGGTTCCTGTTATACCAGCAATCTGATAGCCAAGCAATCAGAACTCCTCGATAAAGAAATTTTCATCATCTCCATGGCTCCTGTTGACCTTAGCAGTTACTTATCCCCTCTGAACCTCAGTTCCTTTATTTGTTGAGTTAAACATACACAGTATCCTCCTTACATCTGGCATTCGATATGGATCAAGGGAGCTAATGAATGTGGAAGTGCTTTACATTGGACAAATATAAAGGACTAAGAAGGCAGTTTCGGCAGGGGTAACACTGAAATAGTGATTTGGTCTGAAGAAATGAAGTCTTTCTACAAGTACTAAGGTGGACTCCTGGTACCTGCTATAATACCAAAAGAGAGGTTATCGATCTTCTTATAGACCCAAAGATTGCCAGAGTTAGAAGGTTCCAGCCTTTTCATTTTATAGATTGGGAAACTGAGGCTCAAGAGAAGGAAATGTACCTGCCTAAAATGTCACAGCCTAGAATTCCTAATGAACTTGATTCAAAGGCAATGTATAAAACTACCTTCTAGTTTTGCTGGGGGAGGAAGGAAGGAAGGAAGGAAGGGAGGGAGGACCGGAGGGATGGAGGGAGGAAGGAAGGAAGAAAGAGAGAAAGAAAGAAAAAATGAAAGAAAGAAAGGAAGGGGAGGAGAGAAGGAGAGAAAGAAAGAAAGAGGAAGGAAGGAAGGAAGGAAGGAAGGAAGGAAGGAAGGAAGGAAGGAAGGAAGGAAGGAATCAGGGGTGGGAGACTACATACCTGAGGCCTCAACTCTCGTCTCCAGGAAGTCTGCCTTGAGAACTGTGGGTAAAGGAGGAAAGATATTTCGCTAAGACTCTAGAAATCAAAACTGGAAAGGCAAAGCAAGGGTAAGGATACTACTTCCAGGCCAGCGTCAATGTGGTTATTTTAAAAAATGGCTAAGTGATTCCATCCAGATATTTCAAAGCACCTAGTTCCATGCTTATAGGTTGAGCTACCTCTCTGGCAGATTTAGAGAGCCCAAGTCTCTTGGACATGAGGACATCTTTCATGTGCCAGACTTTAAGTGCCAGGCTATGGAAGCCTAGGGGAGCCCAGGGAAATTGACCCAAGAGCAGACGCTACATTCTGTATTCATCTCTAAAAGGGAGAACAGCAAGGAGGGAGGCAAATGTCATGTGAATCATGAATCTTCCTTTGACTTGAAGATCAAACCAGCCTTGCCTGGCCTCTTAATGTGCTTAGATCAATCTTAAATTAGCCTCACATAGGGACAGCTGGGGGGAAACACAATCCTGAATAGTCAAACCCCATATACTGTGGCCAGAATGTCCCAGACAATAGCTGGTCCCAGGGCTCTCAATCACCAGCAAATATGGAGGACCCACCCCCCCAGAAAGAGTTTCTATTCACATTTTGGTATTACTGAATGCCCCCATCTCAAAAGTTCTACCCCTAAATCTCTGTAGGTCCAGCCCCAACTACTAGTCTAAGTTGCAGTTACCTAGTGGACATGTCTATCTGGATGTCCCATGGAGTCTTCAAAAACACTGTGTCCAAAATTGAGCAGAGCAACTTATTGAGCTGTTCCTCGATGATTTATTGTTGTTACCATCTCTTTAATTACCCAAGTTAGATATTTCTCTCTTAATCCTTCTCCAGTGTTCCATGTTGGAAAAGTCAACACGGTATTATTGAATCTGCAGCAAACCCCTCTCCTTCCAAAAGCCCTGGCTGGGTGGCTCAGTTGGTTGGAATGTCCTCCTGTACATCAAAATTTTGCAAGTTTGACTCCTGATCAGGGCATGTGCCTAGGCTGTTAGGTTGTGAGTTCGATCTCGGGTTGGGGAGCCTATGAGAGGTGGCTGGTTAACGTTTCTCTGTCACATCTAAGTTTCTTTCTCTTGCTCTATCTCTCTCTCTCCCCTGCTCCCTTCCTTTCTCTCTAGAATCAATAACCATAACCTCAGGTGAGGATTAAAAAAGAAAATCTCTGCTTCCATTTCATGCCTACCGGCAATGCCGTAGGTCAAGGCCTCATCAACTCTTGCCAGGATGATTAGCCTCCTAATTGGTCTCTCTGCCTCCAGTCTTGACTTTCCCATCTATCTATCTTTCCATTACCAACAGAATGATTATCTATACAATTCAGTCATCTCTGAATATACACTATCATGCTTAAAAGTCTTCTATAGCTCCCAATGGACTACTGTATAAGGACCAAATTCCTCAGTATGTCATACAAGGCCTTTACATCTGTCCCCAGTACACCTCCCTGGCCTCACCTCCAGCTAAGCTTCCCTCTGCTCACCGCCATTTTCTAGCCAAAGTGGAACGCTAGTCACTTCCTTAACCTGTGTTGCATACGCTGTTCTCCCTTACTGAAATGTCTGCCCCGTCCCTCTCGATGAACTACCTCTCATTTTATTTTGAATTTTTAAAAATTGTTGTGGAAAGGAGATGAATGAGGGAGTGAGGTCATTCAAATGTCAGATGTACAAATGGGAAGCAAAAAGGTTAAACAGAGGATCATTTCCATTAGAGATGAGAGAAGAGCCTGGCAACAATCTCCACAGACAGGACTGACTGTGGCTAGCCCAAGGAGCTTGACCAGCTTGCCAGCATGTAGATTTCAGTGACACAAGTGGTGGCTATTAAAATGTGGGTGGTTCCCTATGTAAATGCTGCTTGGGAGGAGCCTGTGGGTGCCTAGGATGCTGGCTTCTGACATACTGAACGTTAGGTGTACCCACTTTGATCTTACCGGCACTTCCTCCAAGATGGAATCTGGAGACAAAGATTATATCTAGATTCCAGAGGCCTAGACATAAGATAGGTAGAGTGGTGTTCCAGCCCAAAGTGCCCCTTTATGTTGTGGTTGAAGACTTCTCTGACCCCTAGCTGACAAAGCCCAGACAGAAGTTACCAATCTTCCCATGCTCTCAACACCAGTTTGGCTATAGTTTCCATATTGGAAGTCAGTCTGCCTTAAAGATTCTATTGGACTTTGTTCATGCCCCTTATTTATTTCTTCCCAATGTCTTGGTTCTCTGTCTAAGACTACCAATCAATCCCTCACATTTTTTGGTGTATTTCTATTTATCTTTTAAGCCCTAGAACAAACAGACATCACCTCTTCTAAAAGCTTTCCTTCATATGTGCCCAGTTCATTATGTTAATTCTAGTTTCCTTCCTTTTATTTCCTTGGTATTTATTTCTCATATGGCTTATTCTATGAGGGAGAAAGAACCACCAGGAAGTAGGGACTAGTCCTGCTTATAGATGGGTACTTTATTAAGAGTCTCTCTCTCATTTCCTCTTTCTCTCCCTCCCTCCTTCTCTCCCTCTCTTTTTATCTGTTTTTCTTTTTTACAAGGTGGACATTTCATTAGGTCTGCTTCAAAAAGTCCTAGATGAAAACTTTATTTTCATTCTATCATGAAGAGAAATCTGGGGTGTTGACCTTACTTTTATTCTTTGTAATGGAATAAGTGGTAAATTATTGTCCAAGGAGAACTTGGCCCTGCCTAGGGTTCCCAGTGACTGACTGCTAAGCAGGACTAGGGTGATCTGCTGTGCAGAATCACGTCCTGGTGAGGCAGGTCCCATAGTTTTGACTAGATGATGTCAAACCTACCTCAGTTCACTATTGGTAAAGGCACATTGTTCTACTTTTAACCAACCACCTAGAAGAGTTACACTCCTATCAGCAGTCCAGAAGCACAATTTCAAACTTTCTGACAAGTAACGGGGAGAAAATTCACAAAAGAATGCCTAAAGGCTAAGCAACCATTTGTCCAGGTGTTCTTGGCAAAATGGTGACAAATGCCAGACCTTGGACAGTCTGCATCAGCTCTTGAGAAGAAGGAAGGAGGGAAAGGAGTAAGGGAAGGAAGGAGGGAAGAAGGAAATAAAACAAAAAAAGATTCTTAGGCACTACGCTTAGAAATTCTGTTTTAATGTGTCTAGAGTGAAAGGCAGGATTCTGTGTTTGCTTGTTTTTCTCTTAGATTTCTCAAGGTGATTTACATGCACAGTCAGTTTGAGAACAACCACCTAAATAGAATGTTTACCTCTGAAATGAGGGCCATCCATGCTTATTCTAAGGCTGTTGAAGTTTGAGGATGGCATTCTATATATTCTTGTCAGCTGCCCTTTAAGAATATCATAAGTTGTAAATAAGTAAACTCACGTGCACACACAAAAATAAGACCTACATTGAGTATTGAATGCAAAGTTTTTGTAATGCTACTTGGCATGTAAGTAGTGTGTGTGTGTGTGTGTGTCTGTCTGTCTGTCCATCTGTCTGTCTGAGAGAGAGAGAGAGAGAGAGAGAGAGAGAGAGAGAGAGAGAGGAAAGAGAAATGGCAAAGCAATAAGGGAGGCAAAGAGAAAATATCCAGAGACAGATAAAGAAAGAGACACGTGGGGAGAGAGACAGAAAAAGTGAAACAAACAGATAGTGAGACAGAAGCATAGACATGAGTATAAGCAGAAAAGCACATAGAGACAGAAAGATACAGAATGATAGAGACACAGGAAGAAACAGAGTGTAAGAGGGACAGAGTGACAAAAGACAGAGGGACCAACAGGTATAGAAAAAAAGACAAACTCACGGTAAGAAACAGGGACAGAGTTGTGGGAAAGAAAGGGACAAACACAGGAACAGAGAGTCAGAGATAGAGACCCAGAGAAATGAGAAAGAGAATATAAAGGAGCAAATGAGATCCTTATGATGCATTTATTAGAAAGTGATTTTCTTTCTCTTCTGTAGCCTGTGTCTCTTACCTTCCTGTTTTCCGGGAAGCTGTTTCAAAGAACCTGGTCCTGGAAGCCACCCTGTAAATAGAAGCCAACCAAATCCCTTGAGTTAATTTGGAATACATGTGAGAACCAACAGCCAATGGAAGAACAAGAGAATATGAACCAGATGGAACATCAATGCCAGGCCATGGCCAAGCTTGCAAAGGACCAGGGTCTGAGGAAAAACTCAAGTATCAGAATGTGAAATGGCTCAGAGACTATAGGTACCCTCAAGGCTATGGTTGATACCCACTGGTTCAGAATGGTCTAAGTATGTTACCCACTTACTTAGGCTATTCATGGGTTTCAAGTATAATTTTTGGCACTGTGTAAATACAAGGGGGACACCCCAAAACCCAGAATTATCTTCTGGAGGGTGGGCCCCTTGTAGTATAGGCTGACCAACCCCCAGCTGAGTGTTCTAGGAGCCCATCTGTATCAGCGTACCAGCTGCCATTGTTGTGAGAGGCTGTGTTTGGCTTCGGTGAATTTTTTTGAAGACTCTTTCAATGCCTTTGCCCATTTCATGATGGGTGATTTCCTAGCACACCTGTCCACACCGCACTAAGTGTTCAGCAGTTTTTGACTCAAAATGACATGACCCCCATGCCCCACGCTCCCATTCACCCGATCTTGCCCCGAGCAACTTGTTTTTGTTTCCTAGGATGAGGAAAGTCCTCAAAGGGAAACGTTTTGCTGATGTGAAGGAGGTGGAAAAAAAAAAAACAACGCAGAAGCACTAAGAGGCATCAAAGTCGACAAGTTCAAAAACTGTTCTGAGCAGTGGAAAAAACATCTCAATAGGTGCATTGCACCAAATGGAGAGTCCTTTGAAGGTGACTGAAGTTTAAACATATAAATACACAGTTTTTTATAATTAAGTCCCAGGTTTTTTTTTGGGGGGGGGGGTCCACCCTTGTACACTTAGCTAATGAGTCAAAATGGTGAAAGCTTTTAAAAAATTTGCCCATGTCACAATTACGGAAAACAAGAGACACAAGAAAAAGAAACACCAGGAGGAAATATACTGAGAGGGATCCCAGGCAGTGAGTGAGGAGAGGCCGGGCCAGGCTGGCTGTGGCCAAGCAAGGCCACTCCCTGAGAACTGCTGTGGCCTCACTGTAGCGGCTTTAGCTCTGGCTCCTTGGTTTGCAGCCCAGCCTCATGGGAGGCTCATACCCTGCAAAAGGCTCTCTGGAGGATCTGAGTCATATTGGAAGCTTTTTAAAAAATATTCATTAAATTACCTTTAAAACCAGTAGCAATAACAAGAAAAAAAAGAAGAATTTCCAGAGCAAAGGGAGCATGAAAATCAAAGGTAATCTTATCACCCGTCAGAGTTCAGGATAGCGAGAAAGAATGGGTCTCCTATGAGACTCTAAGGTTCAAAGCCTTCAACTTTTGGGAAGTCTCTCAGCCTTCAGTGTTGAGTGGAACACTCAAAACAGGGCTGGTCTGTGCATTCCCCTAGACTATAAACTGAATGATGCCCAAGGGCTGGGCACTATTTGCCTTTCAAAACCACAGTGGTAATCCTGACAGCATTCCTGGTGGCCTAAGATGGGTCTTAAGTCAAGAATGAGGAATAACCCCACTTACACAGATGGTGGGATTTCCCCTGCATTGCCAGCTACAGTATCTGGCTTTGGTTCTGTTTTCTGGGGAGTAGCTGCCCGGCAGAAAGGGTCTGGAGGCCTCACTGGGGGACGGATGATGGTTGGCTTTTCTCCTGGAGGCCGCACTTTGCTGAAACTGTCAGAGTCTCCTGGAAGAGAAAACAACACCAAGAACTTTGATGGTTAGCCAAGTGGAAAACTATGCAATATCAGAGTTATCTAGGCCACCACCCTTGGCACCCATGTGTTTTTGGTCACTAACAACTCTGCTTGGTTTTTGTTTTAAATAATTCTTCCAGCAGCTATCCCTTCAGAAAGTCTGTGTCTGAATGCCAGCTCCGAAGTTCATAGTTGTGTGACCCAGGGTATGTCACGTCAATTTGCTGAGTCTCAGTTTTCTTATCTATATAATCAAGACCAATAATAATTACTTTACAAAGATACTGAGAGACTTTCATTGGGCGCTAACATGTTTTGTATAGTGCCTGGCACATAGTGGGTGCTTAGTCAATGTTTGATGATGAATTTGAATGTGCTAAATTCATCATCACCAAACTCAAGGCTTTCTCACTTAGGCCTTGACTACTGTAGCAGTCTCCTAACTTGGCTTCCTGCCATTGTGTCTCCAGTTTCCAGGTCAGTCAGTATAAAATAAATACACGTTCATTTGTATAAGACAAGTCTGGCAGCAGCATGGTGAAATGGATGCAGTTACACATTGCTGGTGCCACTGTACACTGGGCTTATTCTATCTAGACAGCCATCAAGAATTCTGGAACAATGTGGATGAAACGCAAAATCGTACATATGAGATAGCCCATACTCGTTGATCCAGTCGATCCACTTTGGGGATCAGGTCCAAATGAATTTAACCCAAAAGAAAAGAAATGAAAAACAACTGGCACAAAAAACATGCTTCTTAACAGACCCAACAACAAAGGCTAAGCAAATGAGTCGATTCTTACAAGCATTTAACCAACGTGCATTATGCATGAACTGACAAGAACTTGGGCCAGGTCAGAAAATATATGCATAGAAAATAAGTGAACGAAAGTCCACAAAAAGTGTCCACGGCCTGATGAACACCATATGGAAACAGACACATGCACGACTGTGCAAGAGTGTTAGTAGATCTTGATGTCCATTCAGTTTTCATTAGTAAATCTTGATATTCATTAAGCTTTCTTCTATAAAAAAAATTTAAGATCA
Source organism: Furipterus horrens (assembly GCF_987537825.1). Taxonomy (NCBI): domain Eukaryota; kingdom Metazoa; phylum Chordata; class Mammalia; order Chiroptera; family Furipteridae; genus Furipterus; species Furipterus horrens. Next base: position 9,206,667 of record NW_028327187.1, read on the forward strand.
ATGTAAAACACATTAACTTGAATCCATATAATACTGTTGCAAGATTTACCCTAAGTAGTTTTACATTGTTTCTCTCCTCCTTAAAAATCTTTCCAGTGGCTATTAAATGTACAGAAAAAAGTTCAAACTCCTTAACATAAATTCAAGGCCTTCTATGAGCAGGTCCCAAATTGTCATCCCAGGCACTAATTCTGGACCAGCTCCACTCTCGTCAAATTGGTCTCCTCATTACCCTATCGAAGCAAGGTCTTCACTGTCACTTCTGGGTGAAACAGTATGGCACAGTGGAAAGTACAGAGAGCCTGCAGTTGGGGGTCAGACCTAGCATTGAGGCCATTTCCTGCTACTTCCAAGCCGTGGGACCCTGGCCAGTTATTTTATCTCTTTGACTATCAATTTCTTCATCTGGGAAATAGGTGATAACCCCTCCTAAATTAGATGGCCTATAGAGAATGCCTCGCATACACCAGGGGTTAAGTAAGTGCTAGACTCTGTCCTAATTCTTCAACATATGCCCCTATTCTCACGTGTGAACTGGATTGTAACCATTCCTCAACACTCAGCTCAAATCTTGCCTCTCTGAACACTCCAGCTGGTATAGCTAATCCCCATTCATGTAAGCACTTGTGAAGTGTTTATATAGTGCTGTGTGGTTTTTTTAGTTTTTTTAGTTAGCCATTCTCACAAGGAAGACAGACACGAAAAGAAGTAATGGTAATAATACAGTGTGCTTAGTGTTCTAAGGGAGGAAGGAAACAGGTACTATTCATGTACACCCATATAAATTCTGCCTCCCCATCTAGACTGTATCTTACATTTCTGGACATGCCATTCCTCTTAGCACCAGGTTAGGTACATTGGAAAAAATGACCCTGATTATAATAACAATCTGATTTTTCTAATACACCTTATTATACCCATCAAAGCACTCTCCCAGAAAACTATTTGATGCTCACAATAAGCTTGGAAGAAAAGATCGGATGGACGTTACTTATCGTCCCCATTTTACAAAGAAGGAAACTGAGGTTCAGAAAGGTGAATTGACTCACCCACAATCACATGGGTAAGCGGTAGAGTGATGACTGCACCCACTGTTCTTCGTAGGGTCTGCTTTTTTGTTATTATTAATAATTAAAAATTAGAAATAATAACAGTGGTAGTCATAATAAAATAACCAGTAAAATTTTAGCTACCTTTTCACTGAACACCTGCTCAGTTCCAGGTACTGTGATACTATACTCAGTACTTTATGCATAAATTCTCATTTATCACTGGCTATAACCCTGTAAGATAAAGTATTATCTCTGTTCTACAGATGAGGAAACAGAGACGCAGAGATGAGAGGTAACCTCACAGTTAACTGGCAATAGATCCAGGTCCATCTGATTTCTGATGCCCATGTATTCCCAAGTACCAATGGTTTTCAACTGTGGATACACATTGGGAACATTAAAATGTACAGTACCTTGGCTCCATCCTCAGAGATCCTGGTTTAATTGACTGGGGTAGGACCCGGGTATGGGTATTTTTAAGAGCTCCCCAGGTGGTGCAATGTGTAGTCAGGATTGAGATCCACTAGATCATATAATGCAGCTCGCTCACTGCAGATCACAGATTACCAGATCTGACAATGCTCTTCCATTTCTGATTACTGGAGGAGATGTTGGACAGGAAGCATAGGCTGCAGTCAAGAGTCAAAAACACTTCTACCTGAAGCTGTGTTCATCCTAGGGTTATCACTTCCCTTGGTAAGAGAACCAGATATCAATCTCCCTAAATATGAACCCCATTCCTTCCCAAGTTATAGCCATATCTAGATGGACATCAACCCAAAGCCTTGGAAAACAAATGTCATTACCCTTGTGTCCTCCACAGTCCTTTACTGGGAGCTCCAACTTGATGATCAATTACAAGTCAAACTTTGAAGTAGCAGCAAAGAGCTTTCTTGATTAAAAGAGCCCAATGTTTTTATCTCCTGACTCAAACTTGCCACCATAAAGCCACAATGTCAAACCGAGGGGGCAGGGATGGAAGAGTCACATAACTGGGAGTTAAGAGACCTAGATTCCAGCCTTAATACTGAAACTAACTTCCCATGTGACCTTGAGCCAATCACTTCCCTACTTGCACAATGAGGACTTGGGTTGGTTTCCAGATCAATGTATAATAGGCCTGTACACATAGATTTCTCCCTGCTGATTTTATATGCTGCTTTCAAGTACTCTGGAACCCAAGTCTAATCATGTACTTATTAAGCAGCTTGGGGAAAAAAATCTCTAGATAAATAGATAGATAGATAGATAGATAGATAATTAGGCTTAGACTTAGATTTGGTTTCATAGCTCCCCAATGCTTGCAGAATAAACTCAAATATTTTTGAGCTAGAATTCACTATCCTCTTCCATTTGGTATCAACTGATGTTTCTTTTCCTTTTTAAAGATTTTATTTATTTATTTTTAGAGAGAGGGGAAGGGAGGGAGAAAGAGAGGGAGAGAAACATCAATGCGTGAGAGATACATCAACTGGTGGCCTCTCGTACGCCCCCAACTGGGGACATACCTGGTCCACAACCCAGGCATGTGCCCTTAATGGGAATCAAACCAGTGACCATTTGGTTTGCAGGCCAGTACTCAATCCACTGAGCCACACCAGCAGGGCTCAACAAATGTTTCTGATCTACATTTCCATCACTGTTCTTCACTTATCCTACAGTCCACACAAACAGTATTATTTGTTGTTCCATGTACATGTCTTACCATTTATCAATCAGATGCCCTTTACCTTATTCCCACATGCCCAGATTTGCATCATCCATGAACACTCAGTTTAAGTAATGTATCTTTCTGGAAGCCTAAGACGTTCCAAGTTCCTTTGTCTGATTACTAAGGTACTAATCTTGTCGTACTCTGAATCAGACCTGTTCGTTTTAGTGGCTCTATCCCCCCCTATTAGGATGGGAATGACTTGAGAGCAAGATCCAGGTATCATTCATCTCTGTATTCACCAGAGGCCCAAGTACATTACTTTTCATGTAACTGATGTGTAAGGACAATTTATCGTGTAAAGAAAAATGTAGTTCTGTGCATGAAAACAACAATGAGAAAAGCCTTCCCTTTTTAAGTTCCCACCTGTGCCATCTGTGGTACATGCAGACATGATATACTCAAATTTCAGGGCTATTCTGAAACCTAAATGGACAGATATTCAATATACTGGGTATTTCTTGAGGCCTTTTGTACCCAGCCTTATGTGCTCATAAGAAATGCACACAAGTGACCTAACATAGACTTCACCCTCCAGAGGCTTAAAACTGAGTTGGAGAACAAAGTTACACTTATTGGAGATGTGTGAATACTGTAACTCGGCATCTAAGTTAGAGGGTTAAACGTGGGTGGGGAGAATGCCTGGGACAGGACTGTCAGAAAGCTTCGTGGAAGGAAGACGACTTGAGCTGGATGGACCTCGAGGGAGGGCTAAGATGGCTTCCTTGCCTCTTCCCCTCAACAATGGTCCTTCTCTTTCTGGTTGTTTGTGGCATGGTCAGGGACAGGTTGCGGGTGGAAAGAGTAGCTCTGAGCTCTTTTATGGCATCCATATTTGAGGCCAGAATATAGAAATGTATACCTCTACCACTTTCCTTGCCTGCCATTTCTTGGGAGGATGTTACCCACCCTAGTAGCACTATCATTTTTTGAACTTCTATTATGTTACCAGCTACTTTCTATACCTAATTTATAGTTAAACCTCATAAAAAGCCTGCTTGCAATGTAGGCCTGGGCCCCACTTACAGTTGAGAAAACTGGCTCCAGGAAGTGAAATTCGCCTAACTAGGATGATGTAGTTAGTAATTAGACTCCTATAAAAGCAAAACTGCTGCCGTTTTACTGAGTACACACCATGTGCCGAGCATTTGGATGTTTCATTGCTACAGCAGCCCTGTGGGAACAATTATTATATTCATTTTACAGACAAGAAAACTAGGGCTCAGAGAGATTGTGGCTTGTCCCTAGAACCCAAGTCACATGCAAGACTCCACGAAGCCTTTGAGTCTATGGTCTTTCAACCAAACTGTATTTCCTCTTCATTTCCTTTTAGCATTGGTCCACAACCTCACTTTTACTACCAGTTTGACCTCCCTCTCCAGCCCAACCTGTTCTGTTACCTCCTTCCCCACTCTGTTAAATGACTCCAATCAAAGGGTCTTAGCATTCGTTGACGTCATGGCTATTAGTCTTCAACCTTAAGCAACTTTCTTCCGCCTTTCCTTATAGCCATCTCTACCCAACCTGAGGACACGGAGTAAGGCAATATTGTTTCTTCATGTGGACTCCCCCAGTCTTCTCGAATGATATCTTTCTGTCTATAATTCTGCCCCATACTCACCTAAAAAAGGCCTCTTACCTTCTTCAGCCACTAACTGCCCTTTTGGATCAATCTGGAGTTAAGATCCAGGAAAGGCAGAGAATAAAAACCAAACACAGTAGATTTTTATAGCGTAATGAATCCAAACAAGAAAATCTGGATAACGGCCAGCACAGCCCATCACTGCAGAGCAAGTCTGTTCCGAATACTTTGAGAGCAGATGTAAATGCCAGGCATAACATTAGACACCCCAGTGGAGAACCGATGGTTCGGGGACAGAGCATGGCCTAACAAGCACTACTTCTGCAAGCCCAAGAGCGCACCGTGACAATGCAGTCTTTTCTCTCCCATAAGACAGACGAAAAGAGATAAGGAGCGCCCCCCCCACAAGCCCATATAGCACAGGGTCCCAGTGTGGATGTATTCCCCACATCCATCTCAGAACATCAGAGAGTAAAGGCCTCCTTGTCCTCTGTTCCTGCTGGAATTTATTCTCACCCCCCACTAGTACAGGGAGCACACTGGACTGGGACTGACTGCATACATGCCAGCCTCACCATGAACCTCTGGGAAACAGGAACCATGGCCTTTCATGTCTGTGTCTCCCATTGCATAGCACTATGTCTGAATAAATGAATAAATATATGCAAGTATATGTCTCCCCTTTCCCCAAAGGAAAGCCTGAAGTCTCTTTGTAGAAGCTACACAAATGCCCTTCCCAAAGCCAGGCTTGGTAACAGACAATAACCTCAAAGGAAGGGAGGAAATTGGGCTCGGAGAATTTTGCTTCCCCCAAATGAATGGTTCATTTTTGGGAGGGATTATCATTATTATTATTATTATTATTATTATTATTATTATTATTATTTTAATTTTTTACTGTTATTCTGTTACAGTTGTCCCAATTTTCCCCCTCTGCCCTCCTCCTCTAGACCACCCCCCTCCCACAGTCAATCCCCACACTGCTGTCCATGTCCATGAGTCATTCATACATGTTCTTTGAGTTAGAAAACATGAAGGGGAAGGTAGCTAAAACCACTTAAGAAGTAAGAATGTGGTACCCAAGAAGTCTAGATTCAAGCCCTGTGTGTACATCTTACAGTCTGGGTGGCTAGGCAATTTATTTCTGATCGCCGAGCTTGTGTTTCTCCATCTATGAAATGGGGAGACTAAAACCCATCTCATAGCCCTATCACAATGACCACACACAACAGAAGAAGAGAAAGTAAAGTATCCAGTCTCATATCTGGAAGAGAAAGGGGCCCCTGACAAAGTTACACCAGCAAACAACATTGATCTTATTGTAGAGTTGACTTCCACAGAACAAAGCAATTTAACACGCACCTTGCTTTTGCTGTTTCTAATTGTTATGAACAAAGTCAGACACTATCAAGTCCACTGAAGTATTGGATGAATGCAAGGGGTGAAGGTGAAAGACTGGGCAGTGGCATAGCTGGATCACTCAAGGAATGAGGTCTGTGCACTTGACCTTCAGGACAACAGACAAAATTATCTCTGAACAACAAAGGTGACAGTGAGTGACAACTGCAAGGTGTAGAGTGGGTCTGCCTAAGTGACAGCTCCCTCCCTCTGACACTGCCATTCAAGCTGCTGGCCAGCACCTGGAACATAGCTTAGAGTCAGAGCTTTGTGTGGCTTTGGTTTGATTGATACTTGTCCTCATGCCTGGAATCTCTCACTGGAGGGGCAGCCAAAATGGGAGGAAGGGGAGAAGTAGGAGGTGGGAGTGGGGCAAGGTTTGATTCATTTCCCACCAAGGTCAGAACTACTACCTCCAGTCATGCTTTCTGTGGCCAAGGCTGGAGGCATGTGGGTTTGACAAAAGCTGCATCGCACTAACCTGTCGCTAACTAATTTGCGGCAGAAAGCAAAGCCACGTAATGCTGTGGAAGAAATTTCTATAGTCTGGCTGACCCTGGACAGTCCAATCAGTACTTACATTAGCTGAAACCATTAGATCAGAGCAGCGGCTACCAGCTCTGTGGAGCGCGACTGCGGAGGCAGGGGGACAACGGAATGCCACGGGATTTAACTTTGCAGCAGAAGACACTTTAGGAGGAACTGATAGGGAGGGCTAAGTTACTGTGTGTGCTGAGTTCATAGGATCTGGCTGGCCTTAAGGCTTGGCGACAGGCAAGATGAACTTTACTGTGATGCACACAAGCAAAGTTACACAACTTTCTACCAGATTGATGTGAAGGTCAATATATGACATAAATTGAAGCAGATGTGAACATAGAAGTCTGGCCTTCCTTGGCTGCTTCCCAGAAGAAGCAAATTTTACCCAGGGGAAGGGCAGGGGGGAGGCAAGTCCATCATAGCATATTTTGAATATTGATTTATGTCAGATATTTCTTTTTTTTTTTTTTTTTGCTATTCATTTTTAACCCTAGCAATAATTCTGTGGCATAAGCTGTTTCTCCCATTTATAGGCATGGAAATCAAGGTGAAAAGGGGTTCACTAGCCTCCCTATAATCATACAGATGCATCAGTGGATTGAGCCACAGAATGGATGCAGTCAGTTACTGAGGGAAAATCTTAAGGGACCCCCATTGAAGAGCTGTTACTGAGCTGGGCCCTAAGACAATGTCACCCACTCATACCGCGACTGTTAGATGCGACAGCCTATGGGAGAAAATGCTGCTCAGAAACATTCTCTGGTCTCAAAAGCAGAAGAGCTGTGCTTTACTTGAACAACCGGCTTGTTGTTGTTACCTTAAAAACTTGGAATTAGATAACCACTGCGTTTTTGTTTTGTTTTTTTTTTCCTTTTTGTTTTCTCTAGAAAGTTTGGAGCCAAATGTTCCCGCAAGTGTATATGGCTTCATGGCAAGCACTTTGCGTACTAACTCCACTCCTTCCATCTTCCTGCTATTACACCATTTTCCGCTCTCGGCCTCAACTTTTCTTACCTGGACGCTATAACCTAAGGCTGAGGTCCACACACTTTTTCTGTAAAGTTTCAGAGAGGTGATATTTTAGGCTTTGAAGGCCACAAAGTCTCTGTTGCCAGTACTCAGTTCTGCTATCGCAGTGCAAAAGCAGCTCCAGGCAATATGTAAATGAGGGGGCATGTGTCCTTGGACATGGAAGTTTGCATTTCACATAATTCTCATGTGTCATGACGTTATTTTTCTTTTGAGTTTTTTCAACCATTTAAGGCCATGGTTAGCTAAGCCATGATAAAAGGCCTCAAGCAGGCAGGGACCCGGTCTGCCTTATTCATTCTGACATCCTCAACAGAGAGAACAGGGCCAGGCACACAGGAAGTACTCAATAAATATTTGTTTATTGAATAAATCATTCTTACTGCTTTAAGTTTTTGTATTTGTTTATATTATGAAATGGCTTAAATCATTTTTGGAACAGGTCAGGATATTAAACATAAGGCACACTTTTAGAAGGTTATCTAGCTAGAAAGTAAAAAGAATCAGGGTTTGGATCTAAGTCTATGGGATATCAAAGCCCATACTTATTCCCATTATACCATCCTATCTTCATAGATGTATACTTCCCGCCAATTCTCACCATATTAGCCCCAACCTCCCTACATGAGTCTCCAATGTAGTAGCCCATTAAACTCTCAGAAAGCCAGCTACATCCTGAATTTGTAATTTAAAAGGTTCAGAGTTTTGCAGAAGCTCTGCCCCTTTGTCCCTATTTATACAAAACTGGAGAGTGAGAATAAGAAAACAATAGGATCAGACTTCCGGCCAAGATGGAGGCATAGACAGACATGCTGCATCTCCCTCTACAACTAAGCAGGAATACAACTACCTCAAAACCAGAAGTTCCAGAAAATCAAACTGCATGGAAGTCCAACAAACAAAGATATAAAGAAGAAATACTCATCCAGACAGGTAGGAGGGGTGTGGAGAGGACATGGTGTGGTGGTGGCAGCAATGGCTATGGCCGGCCAGCAGAAAGCACAGTCACATATTTAAAAAAGTAGGAAGGGACACCAGCACCAGACCAGACTGCATAGCTCACAATCCCAGCACCAGGGAAAAGAAAGCCTCATTGCTTCTGACTGTGAAAACCAGTAGAAGTTGGGGTGAAGGAAAAAACTGCCAGTCTCTCAGAAGGGTCTGCTTGTTTAGAGGGACCCATGGTCCTAGAACATCCACAGACCCACCCACTCTGGGAACCAGAACCAGGGCAACAACTAGACAGGTGCCAGTCCCATACAGGAAGTGGGATAAGTGCCTGGAAAAAAAGGCAAGTGCTGAGCAAGCAGCATTGTTCCCTCTCAGATTCCTGCCCCACATACAGCGCCACAACATGGTGAAATGTGTTGCCCCTTATAATGTAACAGGTGCAACAGCTCTACCTATGACAGAGGGGCAAACACGAGGGTCTGTCAAGTTGAGGAGACAGAAAAGTATGGCCCAAAAGAGGGAGCACATCAAGGTTCCAGTGGGAGAACTAAGTGACGAGGAGATAGCCAACCTAACAGATGTAGAGTTCAAAGCACTAGTGATAAAGATGCTCACAGACTTGACATATGTGTTTGAGTATGGCAAATGCATAAGGGAAGAAATGAAGGCCATGCTAAGTGAAACAAAGGAAAATCCACATGAAACCAATGGTGAAGGGAAGGAAACTGGGGTTCAAATCAATGATTTGGAACATAAGGAAGAAATAAACAACCAGTACAGAATGAAGAAACAAGAATTGTAAAAAATGAGGAGAGGCTTAGGAACCTCTGGGACAACTTTAAATGCGCCAACATCTGAATCACAGGGGTGCCAGAAGAGGAAGAGCAAGAAATTGAAAACTCATGAGAAAAAATAATGAAGGAAAACTTCCCAAATTTGGCAAAGGAAATAAAATACAAGTCCAGGAAGCACAGAGAGTCCCAAACAAGCTAGACTCAAAGAGGACCACACCAATACACATTATAATTCAAATGTCAATGGTTACAGATAAAGAGAACATCTTAAAAGCAGCAAGAAAAAAGAGAGTTACCTACAAAGTAGTTCTCATAAGACTGTCAGCTGATTTCTCAAAAGAAACTTTGAAGGCAAGAAGGGACTGGCAAGAAGTATTCAAAATGATGAAAAGCAAGGACCTACAAGCTAGATTACTTTATTCAGCAAAGCTATCATTTAGAATGGAAGGGCAGATGAAGTGCTTCCCAGACAAAGTAAAGCTAAAGGAGTTCATTATCACCAAGCTATATTATATGAAATGTCAAAGGGACTTACTTAAGAAAAAGAAGATCAAAATTATGAACATTAAAATGACAACAAATACAACTATCAACAACTGAATCTAAAAAATAAAAACAAAATCCAACTAAGCAAACCAGAATAGGAACAGAATCCCAGGTATGGGGATCATTTGGAGGGTTATCAGCTGGGAGGGGGAAGGGGGATAAATGGGGAAATGGTGCAGGGATAAAGAAGCATAATTGGTTGGTACAAAACAGACAGGGGAGAGTTAAGAAAAATATGCGAAAGGGTGAAGCCAAGAACTTCTATGCACGACCCATGGGCATGAACTAAGGCGGGTGGGATTTCTGGAGGGAAAGGGGTTACTGGGCAGAGGGGAGCAAAGGGGAAAAAACTGGAACTACTGTAACAACATAATCAATAAAATATAGTTTAAAAAAAGAAAATGATAGTTCACAGATTCAAAGCTTCTTATAAATAAGGTAAGGTGGTAGTTGTACCTTACTGAAAAGAAAACATAGGTTTTGGTTCCTACCAGACTTGGTGAGTTTTAGAACGCAGCTCTGCCAGTTAGTAGCTTTTGACAAGTCACTTACCACTAGGAGCTTAAAACTGTTAGTAGAAAAAAAAAACACAACAATAATACTTTCTTCACTGTAAGGTTCTGAGGATCCAAAATGGCATATCAGTTCCCAGTATAGTGCCAGGCATGTAGAAGATAGTTAATAAATGGCAAGAGTAGCAATAATATTAAAAAATAGTAACATTATTATTAATTTAATCCAAAAATAATGACTGCTCACTATGTGACAGGCATTATTCTAAACACTTGGGATATAGGGGTAAAGTAAACAGGCTGAAAATTCTTGTCCTCCTGGAGCTTACATTCTGATAATCATTGTAAATGTGTTTTGTTTTGTTTTTTTAAGATTTTATTTATTTATTTTTAGATTCGGGGAGAGGAAGGGAGAGAGGGAGAGAAACATTGACGAATGAGAGAAACCTACATTGATTGCCTCTCGCACACCCCCAAATGGGGACCTGGCCCTCAAACCCAGGCATGTGCCCTGACTGGGAATTCAATGAGCAACCCTTTGGTTCACAGTCCAGTGCCCAATCCACTGAGCCACATCAGCCAGGGCATGAGTAGTTCTTATGTTCTCATCTACCATTCCAATATTAGTGGTAGTAAAATGGAACAGATTTCTACTTAAATATCTCTCACTTCAGAGAGATGTCAAGGTGTGAAGTAATTGGGTTCAGTTCTGGTTCCCACTGGATTTGCCAGCACTTACCTTCCTTATGATGAGGCAGTGGCCGAGGAGCTGGTCTCTTTATGTTGAAAGAGGGCGCCTTGGTGGGCCCAGAGCCTGGCATAATAGGTCCATTGGTGGCCTTTGGCATGGCCTTGGTCCCTCCGTCCTGCAGCCTAGACACCAATTTCCCAACGTCTACCTCAGGACAGGAATCCAGTTTGCCATCTGAAACAAGCTTGCTTGGGGACTTCCTCCCAGGATCAGCTTCCCCACTCTTCTGAAGAGACAGGTTGGGATATTGTGGCAGTTTGGGGGGTTCTATACTGTTGGTGATAGTACCATTGGGTGTTTGATGTTGGATTTCATCTAGGAAAAGACAGTGCAAAAAGGGAAAATTAATGATAACCTTTATCATTTTTGTTTCACACATGCATACGTGGTATTGAAAAATTGTACACATTTTCAAAGGAGCTATGATTGTGGATAAAATCAACAATACCCCACAAAATCAATCTGTACATACCCCACTTCATAAGAGGGTCACACATCATATCAAATAGGGGATTCAATCCAAGATCTAAATATGATTTCCACCACGATATACCAACATGCTTTATTAAAAGGTATACACAATTCAAAAGAAAGTTAAGTGTCCCCAATCGTGTATTCTATTCATTTTTTGAAAAGACATCCGTTACTCCTTAACTATTTATATTGCCTTCAAAAGTCATTTGTAAAGCTATCTCAAATTTCAAGCTAAAAAAGTTAACAGAATTTCACTTCTTTCCTCATCCTCATTAAAGAAGAAACCAAGTAGCCATTTTGTGTTCTTCTAGCTTTTGTTCCCTGTAACAATAGTGCATGCTTTTCGGTTTCTGTGGGCTTAACTGACTTAAAGAGTTGAGACCGTAATGAGAGGCAGAGATACTCCCCCTACAAAAGAATTAACCTACAAAAGCAAATGCAAAAAATTTTTTAAACTAGTTCTCAAAAATTAATGCAGTCCCCTGAAACTGTTAATGAATCCCTGGTTGAGAACTCATTCTGTAAGGAGGCTATTGCCTTCCTTCGGAATAGAAAACCCAGATCAGAGTGTAGTGGTTAAGAACAGAGGTTCTGCTGAGATAAATAAGACCCAAAAGACATGTAAACCAACTGTAATGCCTGCATCTTACTTGGATCCTGATTTTTTAAAACATGAAATATGAGAAAATGAGAATTTGAACCCTAATTAGATAGGTAGTGATCTTAAGGAATTACTGTTAGTTTTTTTTTTTTTTTTCCCTTTTCTTTTAGGTATGATGATAGTACTATGACTTTGGTTACAAAGAATGCTAATCTTTCAGAGCTACATACTGAAACATTTATGGGTGAAGTGGCATGATGTTTGGGTTGAGGCAGCAGGTAGGGGTATACATGGAAAACAACTGGGAGAATGGTGGTAAATGTCAAAGCTGGGTAATAGGTACATGGGAAGAATGTTATTTTCTTTTTCAACTTATGTTTATGCATGAAATTCTCAATCATAAAATGTTAAAAAGAAAGACAGGCTCCGCAGATAGGTGCCCAGGTCTGATTCTTAGTTCTGCTTCTTACCGACTGTAGGATCTTGGCCAAGTTCATAACCTCTCTGTACCTCAGATTTTCTCCACAGTGACATGGGAATGATAACAGTATCTACCTATCAAGATTGTGGCGGGGTATACTTTTATCAGTCCCTGATACATAATAAACACTCAATAATTGTTAGTTATTATTTATACCCTTATAGTCTAAGTGGGGCAGCAAGGCAAAAGTTCCCATGTAGCAAGGAAGGACTAAGTCTTGCTGCAAAGATGTTTCCCGACAGAGTTTTCTTCCCCCTGGGAACCTCTCTCCAATCATTGCTACCATCGACAGACGGGTTGGGGCCAAGAGGAGTTCCTTTACACTTTCCTTGCCCTGGTCCCAGGGTAGATATGTGGCCCTGCTTTTCTTAACCCTAACACAGTTGATATCAGACCGGAGCAGTCAGACAAGAACATTACCAAAGGCTCACAAATAACATAAGGACATAAACACAGGAGTGCTGTGTAACTAGATCACGTGCTTCCAGGCCATGCCTTGTGGCAGAGGCCACCTTTAAACTTCTAGCACTTAGGAGGGACTGCAAGCACATTTACCCTCAAACCAATGAAGTGAACAGTGACAGGAATTCCTTCTCCCACATGCTTTGGGCTCAACATCTCAGTTACACGGTTACATCTGAATACTTTCATATTCTTGTGCAGAGACCCTAGAAAATTCTATCCCTGCTCTCCTTTCGGGGATACGACAGGGATTAGCCATCCCCTCCAGGTCCTGACAGTACACAGTGTCAGAGCGGCCACTACTTTCCACATGGGAAAGGATCTTTTCCTAGCTCACAGAAATAGGGGACAGAATGACAGCAGCAATGGGGACTCTGGAACTAGGCTGTTCTGCTCAGGGTTAACAATTCCCACTTTCTGCAATATGTTGCTTATTAACAATAAAGTGGCAATGATAATGATAGTGACAGTGATAATAATGGTAATGATAACAGATACCATTATTTGAGTACTTTCTCTGTTCCAGGTCCTGGTCTAAACACTATACATGGATTATCTCATGTAATCTTCAATACTAGTCTATAAAGTAGTAAGTCACCTCTTTTATTAGTCCCACTTTACAGATAAGGAATCCAAGGCACCAAGAGGTTTAATGTTACAAAACCAGTGTGGCAGAACTAGTTTTTAAAGCTTGAAGTCTGTTTCCAGAGTCCACACTCTTTCTGAGGAGAGAGTTCATCACTCCTTCCAATAATAAGAGTTCAACATCATCCATTTTTCCTAAACAGACATCTGTTTCCAAAGGAAAACACAGAGATGAGCTTCAGAAACTGCAGATAACTGGGAATAAATCTTTATCAGGGAGGCCTCACAACTAGGCGAGTGGCCAAGCGGGGGCCTCTGTTCTACGTGCGGGTAAGTGGTAGGGAGGAATGTTGGGAGGCTGCACACTAGTCCAGCAAGAGAAATAAATCAACTATTATCATACAAGCAGAATCATGAAAATAAGTGCCATGAGGAGGACAGTGCTAATTCTGTCTGACAGGCTGTGGAAGGCCTTGTAAAAGGGCTCACATCTGAGCCGCTATTTCAAGGACTACAATAGGAGGACAGAAGGGAAAAAGAGATTTCAGACAGAACAGCTTGGAGGAGTGAAAGATCATGGTTTGTCTAAGAAAATGTAAAATCCAAAGTTTAGTGTGGCCTGATCACTGAAGCCACTTTTAGATGAAAAGCGTGGGTAGCTGGAGATGAGGTTTTTCAGGTGGGCTGGGGTTACATCCTGAAGGGCATTAAATGCCATGTTCAAGAATATGAACTTTATCATTGGGGTGCAGAGGACCTTAACTCCTTTGCATGGAAATGGCATTATTACATGTGTTTTCAGAATATCCCTTTAGGTTGATTATGAAAAAAAGAGTGGGTTAGAGAAATCAGAGGTAGGAAGAGCAGATAGGGGACTGCTGATGAGAAGGATCTAAACCAGAGCAGCAGCAAAGAGAGATTCAACAGATGTTAAGGGGGTGGATGGACAGAGCTCATATATGGGGATATGAAGGAGTCCATGATGATGGTGGAATACTGTATATACAAGTGGAATAAAACGTTTAGGGGAAAAATAATGAACTGTCACTGGGAAAGAACCATGGTAATTAGAGGTGAGTAGAATTGGTTCCTTCTCAGAACAGTGTTTAGATAGGGGAGAGGAAGTACACAAATGGGCTCCGGAATCAGGTGAGTGCGAACTGTAACTCTGTCATTTAGCAGCTGTAAGAATTGGGCAAACTACTCATCCTCTCTAAGCCTCCACTGCCTTCACTATAAAATGGATCTAAATATATCTACCTCACATGGGAAGTGATGAGGAACTAAGTGAGTATAGATTCACATCCACTTAGGATGTCTATAATTCAAAAGATAACAAGTCATGGAACCAACATAACTGTCTGTCATCGGAGGAACAGATTTTTAAAAATGTGATATTTAAATAACTGCCCAGACCAGTTTCAAGGAGCTTTTCCCCTATGTTTTATTTTAGTAGTTTTACAGTGATAGGTCTTACATCTAAGTCTAACACATTTTGAGTTGAATTTTGGGTATGGTATGAGATAACAGTCCAATTTTTTTTTTTTCTTTTGCATGTGGATACCCAGTTTTCCCAACACCATGTACTGAAGAGACTATACTTTTCCCATTGTGTATTTAAACTTTGTTGAAGATCAATGGACCATAAATGTGTGGATTTATTTCTGGCTTCATTATTCTGTTTCACTGGTCTAAATGTCTATTTTTTCCTCACCATTTTGGTTTTTATTTCATCACCATTTACACCCTGCTAGACACTCTTTCATGCCAGTCTGATACTGTTTTGATTACTACATCTTCGTACTATACTTTGATATCAGAAAGTGTGATGCCTCCAACTTGGTTCTTCTTTCTCAAGATTGCTTTGGCTATTTGTGGTCACTTGTGGTACCATATTAATTTTAGAATTTTTTTTATTTCTAAGAGAAAAGACATTGGAATTTTTACAGGAATTGCAAAGAATCTGTAGATAGCGCTGGGTAGTATGGACATTTTAACAATTCATTCTTCCACTATATGAACACAGAATATCTTTCCCTTTATTTATGCCTTCTTCAATTTCTTTCATCAATGTCTTATAATTTGCAGTACACAGGTCTTGAACTCCTTGGTTAAATTAACTCCTAAGTATTTTTTTCATGATGTTGTAAATGGGATTATTTTACTAATTTCATTTTGTATAATTCATTGTTAGCATATAGAAAAGCAACCAAATTTTGTACGTTATATTGTGTCCTGCACTTTACTGAATTCACTGATTAGTTCTAACAGTCTTTTAGTGGAGTCTATCGAGTTTTCTATATATAAGATTATATCATCTGTAAACAGAGACAATTATACTTCTTCCATTCTGATTTGAATGCCTTTTATTTCTTTTTGTTGTCTAATTTCTCTGGTTAAGCACATTCAAATACTATGTTAAAAATAAACAGAGATAATAGACATCTTTGTTGCTGATCTTAGAAGAAATGTTTTCAGTTAGCTGTGGGCTTATTGTCCATTGCATTTATTGTTGAAGTACAATTTCTTATATGCCTAATTTGTTGAGAATTGTTATCATGAAAGGATATTAAAATTCATCAAATGTTTTTCCTGTATCTACTTAAGTGATCAATATGATTTTTAGCTGTCACTCTATCACTGTCACATTTATAGTTTTATGCTGAACCATCCTTGTATGTATCCCTGGAATAAATCCCATTTGATCAAGGAATAAATTCATTCTAATCTATTGATCAATTCAGTTTCTGGCATTATGTTGAGGATTTTTTCATCTGTGTTCATCAGGGATATTGGCCTGTAGTTTTCTTTTCTTATATTATCCTTGTCTGGCTTTGGTACCAAGGTAATGCTGACCTAATAAAATGAGTCTGGCCTGTTTCCCTCCTCTTAAATTTTTTAGAAGAGTCTGAGAAGAATTCGTATTAATTAATCATTAAATGTTTAGTAGATTTCTTCAGTTGAAAAAGACATCAGATTGTGAGACTTTCCATTGTTGGGTTTTTAATTTCTGACTCAATCTCCTTACTGTTATTGGTCTTTTGAGATTTTCTATTTCTTCATGATTCAGTCTTGGTAGGTTGTATGTTTCTAGGACTTTATCCATTTCTTCTGAACTATCCAATTTGTTGGTATATAACTATTCACAGGTGTCTATGATTCTATTTTTGTAATATCAGTTGTAATGTCTCCTCTTTCATTTATAACATTACTTATGAGTTTTCTCTTTTTACTTATTCTAAATAAATGTCAATTTTATTTATCGTTTAAAAAACTTAACTTCTTTGATGTTTTCTGTTGCTTTCCTGAACTCTATTTCTTTTATTTACAATCTGATATTTTCCCCCTTCCTTCTGCTAACTTTGGCCTTAGTTTGTTCTTTTTTCTAGTTTCTTGAGATTTAAAGTTAGATTATTAATTTGTGGTCTCGCTTTTTCTTGCTTAGGCTTTTGTCACAATAAAATTTCCTCTTGGAACTTCTGTTGCACCCCTTAAGTTTTAGTATTTTGCATTACCATTTTTTCTCATGACAGTTTTTTGATTCTCAATTTGATTTCTTCTTCGACCCGCTGGCTTTTTCAGGAGTATGATATTTAATTTCCACATATTTGTGAATGTTCCTATTTTTCTCCAGTTATTCATTTCTGAATTCATACCACTGTGGTCAGAAAAGATATTTGGTAAGATTTCAGTCTTCTTGAGTTTGTTAAGATTTGTTTTGTGGCCCAACATATGATCTATCCTGGAGAATTTTCTCAGTGTGCTTGAAAAAAGTATGTAGAATGCTGCTGTTAAATGGAATGTTATGTATGAGGTCTGTACAGAAGGTATCCAGCCACGTAATATGAAAGAGAGGCATTTATTGAATAAGACACAAGATACAAGAAACATTGCCCTCAGACCCCTTCGAAGTAGGCACCTTGGGACCTCACACAGTTCTCCCAATCAGCATCAGCTGCCCCATCGTATTTTCCTGAATCTCATTAATGGTCTGTAATCTCTTCCCTTTCACAGGTCATTTCAGTTTTGGGAAAAGCCAGAAGTCACAGGGCGCCAAATCTGGGCTGTAGCAGGCACGGAATCACCTGGGTGATTTTTTTGGAGGGGAACGCAAAATTTTTTATTTTATTTACTTCTTATTGTTGTTCACTTGAGTGATTTGATGTTTCACCAAAAAACTCTGAGGAAGCTGCCAATCAACAGGTGCCCATAACTGCAGTCTTCTGAATCATGTGAATAGTTTCAGCAGAAGAATGCTCAAGCTTCATGCAAAATCTGATGCAGATTCATTGCTCTCCTTGCTCAGTCATTTTGAATGCAATGGCCACACAGCACACATGCTCACTCTATGGTGTCTACCGCCCCCACTGACTAGTACAGTGAAGTCGTCATTGTTCACGCATGTGCACTCCAGTCCACTCTCCTTGGCTGCCAGGTTACATCGATGTCACGCAAACCATTCTCATTATATTAACAATGGCTGGATTTTTTCCAGGCAGACCTCATATACGTGTGTCAGCTTAAATTGGTTTAATATTGTTAAAGTGAACTGTTTCCTTACTGATTTTCTGTGTGGATGATCTATGCATTGTTGAAACTGAGGTACTGAAGTCCACTATTCTTATTTTATTGCTGTCTATTTCTCCGTTCATTTCTGTTACTACAATATTTGCTTTACATACTTAGGTGCTCAGAAGTTGGGAGAGGAGTGACACGGGTAGTGTAAAAATGTCCACCAGTTAGGGCACATGCCTGTGTTGAGGGTTCGATTCCAGTTTGGGGCACATAGAGAAGGACAGCAGTCGATGTTTCTCTCTCACATTGATGTTCCTCTCCCTCTCTTTCTCCCTCCCTTCCCCTCTCTCTAAAATCAAAAACTAAAAATTAAAAAATACGTTCTCCCTACCATATGCAATGAACCTTTTATTATTTTTGTGCTCCACCCAAGGAGCTAAAATCTCTCGGCTGGCTACCTACCATAGCTCTCATGAAGGTATCTTGATGCATGGATGGTTTCTCAAATTGTTGTTACTGTGAGGGGACATGCTCTGGAAACCACTATTCAGCCATTTTTACTGACATTACTCTTCCGTGTCATCTGCATTTGAAATTAAAATCTAGAACTTTCAGAAAGCACACTGCTCACCCATTTCTTTTCCCTTGTTGTTGCTGTAATTGTTTTTTAAGTACTATATTTAATTGATAACGTTGTTACAGTTGTCTGGATTTTCCCTCCTTCCCGAAGAACTTACATTCTCACCCATTTCAATGTACTGAGGTACAGACCTAAGAACACCTTGGATCTTCCAGTGGCCCCCTAAAGGATCATGGTAACTAGCGTTACCAGTTTATCCTTGTCCTATCCACTGCCAAAGGACTCCTTTGCTCTCTGGGCCCCAAATTTTAAAACCTTGCTTTGTATGGCCCAGGAGACAAAAAAAAAAAAAAAAGTCTTATCTTTGCATGGAGAAAAATGGCCACCCCTCCACTTCTGCCCTCTTTGTGTCTGATCACTGTCTTCTTTTTCTTTTTAATTTATTTATTTGTTTGGTTGTTTATTTATTTATCTTTAGAAACAGAGGAAGGGAGTGAGAAAGGGAGAGAAGCATCAATGTGTGGTTGCCTCTCATGTGCCCCCAACTGGGGACCCGACCCGCAACCCAGGCATGTGCCCTGACTGGGAATCGAACCAGCGACACCTGGATCACAGGCCAACGCTCAATCCACTGAGCCACAGCAGCCAGGGCCGAGATCACTGTTTTCTTAAGGTGAACTTTACTACTGACCTTCACTTCCATCCAGGGGAAAAGGATAGAAAACAGTCCTTTCCCGCAGCAAGCGCTTCGAAATCGTGATTGGTTTGTGCCTTCTTGCTGTCACTCGAGGTGGAGGCACTGGGGGTGCGGCACTCTCCTCAGGTGGACCTGAATAGATCTGCAAAGGGGGAATATTTGCAGGAAAGAATGAAAAAGATCAAGTTTTTGTCTCCCTAATGCTAACTACTACTTCATGCCCACTAGGGTTACATCTAGAGTCTGCCATAGCGATTTTAAAGTGACTAAAGGAACTGGGACATTGTCTTAATCCCTCTAGCGTCTAAGCCAGTGTTTAGAAGTACCTCTGCAAGCTGGAGGCACAGGACCTGGCATTTCTCAGTGTGGAGGAAATAATACAGACAAAAACTCCACCATCAGCACTGGATTTGCCACTTACTGCCTGGGAAACCTTAGTCAAGTCACCTCCCATCTCTGAGCATCACCCACCTCCAAGGGTGCAGTGAGAATCCAGTGAAAACTGTAATCGAGTTACATTGTATGGGTAGGGGTGGGGTGTGGTGATAACTCAGCATTTCTAAAACTAAACACACTTAATTCTTTTCTTATAGCTGATTATTACTTAAAGCAATGCTATTGTCCAAGGCAGAAATATGGAAATTATTATCCAAGCATCCGCCATCTCTCTCACATCACACAGCCATTAGTAAACAAGTCTGATCAATTATATATCCTTAATATCTCTCTAGTCTACCAGCTCTGTTCACTACTCCTGCCTCAGTTCAGAATCTCCTCATGTCTCTCTAACATTAATACAGGAGTCTCTTAACTGTTCTCTGCACCTCCTGTCACTCCTTCCTTTAATCTGTCTACCAAAGTATGGATAGAGTGACTTTTCTAAACTCAAAATATAATTTTACTACTCTTCTGCTGAAAAGATTTCACACTTATTCCTTTTCCAACTAAAATTAGGAAAAGAGAGTATAACATAGAGATTAAACGAGTTAGCTATGAAACTGGACCACTCTCATACCATATAAAAAATAAATGCAAAATGGGTTACGGACTTAATTAAATGTAAGGCCTGAAACCATAAAACTCTTAAGAAAAAAAACCCACAGGAAGTAAACTGTTTGAGATCAGTCTGAGTAATATCTTTTTGGATACAACCCCTCAAGCAAAGGAAACAAATGCAGAAATAATTTTAAAAAAGACTTCATTAAACTAAAAAGCTTGTGCACAGTGAAGGAAACCTTAAACAAAACAAAAAGACAACCTACTGAATGGGAGAGTATATATTTGCAAATAAGGTATCTGATAAGGTGTTGATATAAAAAATACATAAGAAACCCATACAACTCAATAACAAAAAGTAAATGATCCAGTTGAAAAATGGGCAGAGGACATAAAAAGACATTTCTCCAATGAAGGCATATAGAAGATCTACAAACATATAAAAAGAAGCTCAGTAACACTAGTAATAGGAAAATACAAATCAAAACCACAGTGAGATACCACCCCACAGCAGACAGAATGGTTATTATCAAGTCAACAAACAAGTGCTGGCAAGGATGTGAAGAAAAGGGAATCTTTGTGCACTGTTGGTGGGAATGCTGACTGTTGCAGGCCCTATGAAAAGCATTATGGAGATGTGTTACCAAACTAAAAATAGAACTAATTATACAATCTAGTGATTCTACTTATGGGAATTTATCCAAAGAAAACAAAAACACTAATTTGAAAACACATATGCTGTGTTCATTGCATCATTATTTACAATAGCCAAGCTATCAAAGAAACCTAAGTGTCCACTGAAAGATGAGTGAATAAAAAGGATGTGGTATACACACACACACACACACACACACACACACAATGGAATATTACACAGCAATAAAAAAGAGTAAAGTATTGCCATTTGTGCCAACACGCCTGGATCTAGAGAGTATCATGCTAAGTGTAATAAGTCAGACAGAGAAAGACAACCACCGTATAGTTTCACTTATATGGAGAATCTAAAAAAATAAAACAGCAAAACAAAAACAGACTTATGAAAACAGGGGTAGTTACCAGAAGGGAGAGTGTAGGGTGATGGGTGAAAAGGGGAGGGGAATAGAGTAAATAATATTGTGCTAAGTCTACATGGTGGCAAATGATTACTAAATTCAGTTGGGTGATGACATTGTAAGGTAGATAAATGTCAAATCACTATATTGTATACCTGAAACTAATTTAACCAATCTAAGATTGCATACTAACTATACTTTAAAAAAGAGTCAGCTTTGAGTCAGAATCAATTGCGTTGAGGCTTTGCCACTTACTAGCTACACAATCTTGGGTGAGGTACTTATGAAACTTTTTGAGCCTCAGACTTTGCATTTCCCAAACCTTAGTTGCAAAATGAGCATAATGATACCATCTATCTCAAAGGGCTGTGATGATTGATTGAGAAAATATATGTAAAGAGCTTAGTCTAGGATGCATTAAGTACTTGAAAAATGTTAAGTATTCTAACTATGAGCAAGCCTAATAAGGATTTAAACCCATGTTTCCTTAGAGGAAGAGGGAGGGAGAGAGGAGATGAAGAAAGAGGATAGAGTCCTAGCTGATATGGCTCAGTTCATTGGGTGTCATTCCATAATCAAAAGGCTGTAGGTTCGATTCCCAGTCAGAGCATATGTCTACGCTGCGGGCTCGATCCCTGGTCTGGATGTAAATGAGAGGCAACCAATCAATGTTTCTCTCTCACATTGATGTTTCTCTCTCTCCCTTCCTCTCTCTCTCTAAAAGCAATGGAAAAAATGTCCTCAGGTGAAGATAAAAATGACAAAAAAAAAAAAAAGAGGGTGAAGGAAGTGGAGGAGGGAAGGAGGTTGATATTGGAGCAATAAGGGATGATGTGGTTATGTGCTATGCAAATCAAAAATTGTGGACTTGACACCTGATGATTCTTTAAGGTCTCTTCCAGATTAAATTATTTCATTTCCCTCCTCCAGTAATACAAAGTATTCATTTCTCATCAACCAATATCTTTCCTCAGAGCCTGGTCTTTTTCATGGAGCTACCCAGCCCCCAACATGGGCTCACTAACTCCTAGGGCTAGTAATGAGAGCTGCTAATTCCCTCTGGAAAGGGTGAGTTTACAGGCCTTGTCTCCTCCAAGTAGACCGAGACATTGTTTGGGAGCCTTTTGAGATCAGTTCTGCCAATGTGCCAGTAGGCAGGCCTCAGAGAAGATGCTCAAAAAGTCTAGAAACACAGAGGGGTCCCTTTATACTGCATATCCTGTCTAAAATTAAAACATAGCCCGGATAACCCTACAGTCAACATGGATTGCAACATCTTCCCCAAAGCTGGCCTACAGATGTAAACCTTGGAGCCAAGCTTTAATGTGGAAATGCTGGCAATTACTGTGGTAGGAAGATTCCATTGATCTGTCTCTCTATTCTGTGGGTCCTCCAAAGGCCACACTTCATATCTCTTTTAAATGATAAGCTTTAACCAATTTGTTACTGCCATTCTCTTTGAGAAGAATAATAGAGTAAATGATCATTCCCAGTAAAATATAGGATCCATGAAATAAGGGCCTCTGTTTTGTTTGCAGGTATATCCCTAGTGCCTAGAACTTTGCTGGTATGTAGCAAAAATTTAGTAAGTATTTATTAAATTAAGGGATATCATTAGTTCTTTGAAAACAGGACTACCAAGTACAGATATAACTAGTGACTGGGCTTCAGAAAGAAAACCCAGGAAAATCTCCATAGTTTCCCTTAGGAGATGAGAAAAGAGAGATGATGGGCCCATGATCTCTGAACTTACTTTTGACAGCCCAATTTTAATGAGGAGAAAACTTTTAGAGATGAAAAAGCAGTTAGAGGAACCCCAGAAAAGAAACTCAGCCTACTCAGTTCCCTACTGACTTCTTAAGTATGCATGAAAAGACTTATTCAGAGCATATTCTGAGAAATTAATAACAATATACCCTTTGAAGAGAGAAGAAACAGATCTAACCCTAAATGAACGTGAAACTCCTAGTGTGTGAAGCTTTCTTCTAGGGAAGGATGGGACCAAATACCACGTGGAATAGCATACAAAACTAACTCCTCTGTATCCCATGCAATCATTGTAAAGGGAAAGTGACAGCAGTAGCAGGAGAAGGCATAAATGGTGGTATCAGCTTGCTGACCTAGAAGACTGACTAAAGCATGGCTTTGGTGGAACAACTTTTTCCAAGTTCAAGCCAAGGCTCAGAACTGTCTTTAATAGTGAACTCCTGCTGACACAATGTCCACTATGTGTCAGTTACAGCTCTAAGTGCTTTGCATATATGAATACATTTATTGATTGTTCACAAAGTCCTTTCTCTGAACTTCCAAAGAGAATTTGGGCCTAACACATTCCCCAAATTCCATCCCAGAAGAAATTCCTCTATCTACCTTTTTCATAGGATTAAAGGAGAGCAACAACTGGACACATACATGAAAAGTTGAAGAAATCATTAAAACTTGACAGGGTATAAGCCCTCCTTTTCCTTCCTCTGGACACCGGAGTGGCTCTTCCACAGCTGAAAACCCACGCAGGAATTCTTAACTCACATATAAACTAAGTCAATTCACTAGGAAGAAGACTAGAGCGGAGATCTGAGGCCAAAGGGCTGTCTAAAAATTAAGAGTGTGCATTGGCCAAGGTCACCTGATAGCAAGTGGCAGGGCTTTGATATGAACTCAGATTTGTCTGACTTTAAGGTAAACACTCATTCCACTGTATAACATAGAAAGAAACAATTTAAGTTTAAAAAAATAATTCCTTGGGTGCAAACAGTGTCAGGCAAAACTTCTTTCCCTTGTGTCCAAAACTCCAGCAAGAAGACAGAATGATTTGGCTCTCTGCAGACTGGTTAAGAACACGTAGGGGTTTGTCATCTTTGATAATGACTCAGGAAAGATCCCGGAGGATATACAGAGCAGAATGAGGCAAAATAGTGCTGTTTTTCTTCCCCCAAAGCAGAGTTAGCACTGAGTGAATGTTAGTTGAATTGCATTTTAAAGTCCTGGTCTAAGAGAACAAAATAGCCCAGGAAAACTACTCCACTCTCCTGAGCCTTGGCTATCGCCTGGGGTTGTAGTCAGGAGTCCAACTCCCAGGAATCCTTTTTCTTAGGTCTCAGGAGGACTAAAGTTGGATGGTAACATCTGTTGGGCTTTGAGGCACAACCAAGAGAAGTATCACCTTCACTGGGCGGAGGGGTTCTTGAACTGCTTGCCTGAGTTTAGTCACATATTAACCCCCTGCCAGTTTCTTCTGTGTCAGGCCTGCAGGTGTCACAGAGAAGAAACGTAACGTAAGGCAATCATTTTTCAACTGCCAAAAGCCACGGTATCCAGACTCATTCAAACTCTTGGACATTTTGGAAGAACTGAGCAACTATCCAGATTCTCCCCAGATGCCGCATCAAGGCTGTAAACAGCACGTTGTTCAAAAAGCTCCAAGACTTGGCCCTGATACATCCCAGATTTCCACCAAGTCTCCATTTATACTCTGGCTGAGGCTGTGTTGCACTTTCTGGGAGCTGGTTATATGAGCAAAAACTGTCCTCTGAATTTCATTAAAAACAAAGGTGGTGATGGGGTCAAAAAAATGAGCTCTTAGCATTTGGCACAGACCGTTTTAAACATCAAGTGTGTCACCAAGGTTTCATGGAGTATGCACAGAACTTTGGAAATGTCATGTCTGTTGTTACCAAGAGCCAACTTTTTTGTACGAGGGTTGTCACCCAGTCTGTCTTTGGTCTCTGCAACACTCTTTAAGGCCTTTCTAGATGGAACATTCTGGAATCTTATTCACTCTACCCATACATTATGCTTATGGCAAAAGTGACGTCCCAACAGGGAAGTGATTTACCCAAGGCTCCAAAGCTAGTAGTAGGTGGTAGAACTGAGACTAGAACCCAAGAATTCTAATCTCCAATCTTGTGTCCTATTCCCTTAAAACACGGTGCCTCCTACATGAAACAGTTTTATACTCCCACTGAGTATATCGGACAGGTCTATAACCCATGCCCTGTCTGTTGATCCACTCCCCTGGGCAGCTGCCTTGGAAAGAGAATACAGTACTGAAGGAAGGAAAGCATGAAGTCAGATCCTGATAAGGACACCTCCATCCACTTGGCATGGGTTATGTGGTTTCTCCCAAGAATGGCATGGCCTATTTCAAGTGGAATTTTACTTTTAGACTTATTTAGGATGCTTTTAGGCTTGGGAAGTGAGGAGTTTCTGTATCATTGACAACCACGAATTAAAAATTATCTAAGGGCTTTTAAGAAAAGTCCCTTTGACTATAAAGACTTAGTAAATACCAAGGTAAAAGGATTGGAAGAACACCATAATTAAGACAAAGTTAATCTTCTGTCAGTACAGTCAATGGGTGGTAGTATAGAGCATGGGATGTATTAAAATTTGGTAGGAAATGCTATGTACAAAATTCTTGACATATTTATCTCACTGAGTCCTCCCAACTGAGTGAGGAACGTCTGCTTATTACTTCCTTTTTGAAAATGAGGGCGGAAAGGCTCAGGGAGGTACGCGGGCTTGTTGAAGACCACCCAGCTAGCAAAGGATGGACCTGGAATCCAACTTCAGGGTCATTGTCTGGTTCCAAAGCTATTTTTTTATTCTTTCCACAATATTCTCACCTCCAGGGATACTTGTAAAACTGACAGAGGTAGCCTTGGAATTTCAAGGTTATTTTAAGAAGTCTTAACACAAGAAAGTAGCGGTGATCCAGCCATAATCCCCCAAATTTCAGGAGCAAAGAAAAGTCCCCCTCAGTCTCAATGCTCCTTCACTGATTTCTGGATTCTGAAATTCCCATACTCAGAATCACCAGACGGAGGAACCTGAGTTGGCTTCAAGTCTGGCTGCCACAGTACACCTATCTGGCGCTCTAGCACACTGGCCACAGTCTTTCTGAATTATCCAAACTCTGATGTTCAAATCTGAGACTCAGACTATTTGAAGAGGCGCAGCAAAGGTAAAGATACATGACAGGAGAAAAAATCACTGGCCACTAGAAGAAATGGACTATAGATCTTGAGATCTTTTTTCAAATTCTCAAAAATATGATCCTGTATTTATTCTCTCTCTCTCTTGCTCCTCCTTCCATGCTCAAAATACAATAAAAACAAATTTTTAACTTTGACAGTCCATAACAAATTAAATCACTCTTGGCCTCAGTTTACCTTTAAGTAAAATTAGGGATTATCTCACAGAAGTTATGAGGATATAATGAGATGTTGAATGTCAATACTTTAGCACAGTGCATGGCACATAGCAAGCTCTCAAAAAATGCTAACTGTTATAGTTATTATTTCAGAGCCAGCTGGGGAGAAGAAAAGGAAGCAAAAGGTATTGTCACCTTTTGCTGAATCTTGAGGATAATTCTTAGGGTGACAGGAATCAAAAGAGTGACTCATGCGGACTGTTTCAGCTCTTCGAATGTTGAGGTGGGGTAAAGCCTAGCTGCATCCTACACTTGTTACACTATCTCATCAAGCTTCAAGAGGCTTATTCATTTCAAACAGGTCCTGACCTCACTTCAAAGCTAAGAGAACTAGGTCTTTGGAAAATGTGTGAGAAGATCTTCACAATTCAGACAGAATTGAAAACTTGAAGGTATTTTCAAAGATTCGCTATGACTAATAAACACATCTGAAGTTTCTCAATATTAATGATTTTCTATCCAAAGATACATTTTCTTTCTTCAGGCTACACTTTGCTCTTAACATTCACTACTTAAAAGATATTTTTTCTCTGAAAATTCATTTGCAAATGGCTGCCATTTGCAAATCCCCACCTAACTACATATTAGAATCTGAAAAAGTCCTCACATGTACAGGCTAATAAATACCTTATATTAAATAACTTTTAGCTTAACTTTATCATTTCATAAATTAAAGGCAATGAAGTAGACATCTGGCTTCATTCGATTTTCTCTGTCTATGTACGTGTATGGGTGTGTGTACACAGAGATATATTTTAAAATATATAACATATAAATCTGTAAAGCACAAATCTATATTTATATGTACTTCTATTTTTAAATATCTACCTACCTATCTTTCCAAAAAGCAGTAGAAGGAAATATATATCTATGCTCTTGCTGCCCTCTAGTGGCACACCAAGATTCACAGAAACCACATTTCAAAGAGAAAGGAAGACCAGACTAGGAGCAGAAAGGACTATTTCTTCTGGGTTGCCAGACAGTGTACCTGAGAAACACATAAATCAGAGTTGTTCTTTAAAAGGACTCTTGTTTGCCTCTCCAAACCCATTACATGGCTACGACGTTGGGTTTTTCCTGGCCAAGGTCCCATTTGGCCATTTGGGACCATAGGCAGCATTTGAGTTCCCACAAATCCAGCTGTCTCTTGCCAATTTACAAGTAGAACTGCCCTTAACCGTCTCCATGTATACCACTCAGTTCCCTCAACCATGGCTTCTAACCATACATACATCTTCAGAGATAAGATCAAAATCCACTTTCACATACATTGGTACTAGATTTCCTAATTATCTTGTAAACAATCAATTATTCTCCCAGAAAACTATATTTAAGGCAGTAACGTAAGATCTTGCAGGATTATAAAGTAGCCTCCAACCCAGTAAAAGAGGAAGATTGGCAATAAGGAGAGAAGTCAAGGGAGGTTAGAAGAGCTGAGTCAACATCGGTGTTGCAAAGACAAGTACAACTACTCACTGTAGTCTTTAACGTCTCACACAAAACAGACTCCCATTCCCTGAGCTGCAGGCTCAACCCAACTGACCTGGATTTAACTCTTGGCGATGCTACTCACCACAATCCATCCCTCTGTTTCCAAAGCCAGAAAAATGGAAATAATATGTATCACTCCCAGAGTCAGAATAAGGACTAAATGAGATCAAAGTACATTGGCCCACACCGGGCACAGAGCCTGATTCTGTGTTCTTTGAACAACAACAACAACAAAAAAAAAAAAAATCTAAATTGAAAGAGGCAAAACTGCTGGTTCCTAGCTCCAATGCAATGATCTCCGTGGTAGAAAAAAAGAAAAACAGCCAAGGCTAAGTTGTGCAATTAAGAAGATTAGTTTGCAAAGCACACGGGAGACAACTGGTCGACTTTAGGGCCACTACCCAAGTTCTTTTCAAAACTGGTTGGGAAGAACGGTGGGGGTAGCTGGGGGTGTGGTTAAGTTCCAGAAAGTAGATGAAGGGGAACAGAGCTGGAGAAATAGAAATTGTCATCACAACTGCAATAGGTAAAAGAGGACCACAGGTAAAACGAAGAGCCTGGACCAGAAGGTCTTCAAGCTCACTTTCTAGTTCTACTATTGAAATAGATCTATCCTGTCGTAGTTTTCTTTCCCCTTACGGGAGATAACTTGCTGTCTTCAACACTAAATTGCAAAGAACTGCCTACAGAGCTGACCTCTGTCTTCCTCTGTAATTACTGACAGTTAGCCACCGCCTCCAAAAAGTTTGAAAACAGAAGTCAGTGCAAATTGCCTCTGCATCTAAAAGTGGCAGCAGCATCGGGTACGTAGCCCTCGATAAGATGGGAAGAGAGAGAACTTAAGAATGACTGACATTGTTCTAGGGGTCAGTGTAGCACGGATCTTCTTCTCCCTTCGCTTACCCACCAGAGAAGAAATAATTTAGAGAAGATGATTTAAATTGATTTGGGGGTGGGGAGTGGAACAACTGTAATAGAAAAACAATAAGTAAATCAAAATTTAAAAAATTCTTTAAAAAGACTTAGACATGGAACCCTTTAAGTATCAATTATTGTGAAGCATTTAAATTTTATTGACAGACCCTGGATATTCTTAAAAGAAAAGCTGAGGAGCAGGGATGTCAGAAACTTAAAACTAGTATGTGTAAGCCTTTTTTTATTAAAGAGCGAGTATAAATGGAAAAAAAACACATTACTAAAATTATACTATATGTCAACTGAAAATCATATCCCATTAACGGAACAACTTGGCAGGAACATATAATCCCTGAATCTTGCAGACAGCATCAATTCTCACATATATTATCTCTTTTAATCCCCACAACCATTCTATGAGGTTATACCTACAAGGTCCAGAATATCTGACACCTATCAGTTTGCTCTTTTAAAATAAACAATTTGATAAGGGTATAATAACCTGGGATTCGTTTCATATCTCCATATATTTCATATGAATAAATTCACAAATCAGAAAAGATCCTTGGTTATTATGTATTTGTTTAGAAAACATGGTCAGAGTACATCTTTGATATCACACAAAGGTCAAAACTTTAATTATTTAACACATATGACAGTTGTTTATACAAGGGTCTAACAACTTCACTCAAAAGCTGATCACCAGTTACTAAAACTAATCTCCTATTGGACCATGGGGGTAACAGGAAAGCAGTACTTTAATTGCTCTTCAAATCACCCCACAGAGTATACTTTTGATATCCTGGCCAAAAGCACAGCAGAATCACTTTTATGAACTCAGTGGGGATTTAAGGTTATTCATTGAAAATGGATTTTCTGGTAAAAGTGAAGTTGGCATTTCCCCTAAAAATTATAGAGATTAACAACAACAAAAAAACACCCTATTTTGTTAGACTCATGATGGGAGACTAAGCGTGCTGGTGTTAGTCTTGGGTCCATTTGTAAATTTATTAGAACATTTAAAATGCAATGAATCATGCACTGAGCTTCCATGGCTCTCTATTGACTTCAGGACAAAGACCAAACTACTCATCAAGCCTGCAAGATGTATTAGCTGAGCCCCAAATGCTAGCATTAGAAAAAATATCCTCTACAAAAAAAAAAAAGAAAAAATATCCTCTGAAATAAAATCATGGCCTATGTGAATGACTCTCAGAAATTCTTACCTCAAAGTTCTTTGGCTTTCTCATGACCAATGAATGATCTTTACCTCTCTTTCAAGTACCCATTTTCCATGAACAGAACAAATATCTCAAGGTAGTATAGTAGAGACCTAAACTGTGTAGTTCTAAATTTGAGCATCAGTACTTACTCTGTGACCCTGGACAAGTCACAACTTCTCTGTGCCTTGGATTTTCTTATGTGAAATTATGTGTAAATGTCCTAAAATGTGTAAAGATCTTCCAACAGTGTTTGACACATAGTAGGGGCTTTATAAGTATTAGCTAGTGCTTTCTTGTCATCACGTGGAAATTTGCTTCATCTCTAATGCTCAGAATACTAGTCTCCAAATCTGATGACAACTTTCTGTCCTTCTAGAAATGCCATGCCTTCACTTTCCCTATTCCTGGTCTTCAACACTGAGACCTCTAATTCCCTTGATTCTTCCACTCTTTCTGTCTACCAGTTCCCTCACTTCCTTCCCCTCTTTTTCAGTTTGGTCTAAAGGGTGGGTAATAAAAACTACCAACACACTCAGCCATTTTTGGTCCCTGTTCATGTTCTGCCAATTCCCTAAAAACACCAATTCTGAAAAAAGCACACAATTAGTCTTTTTTAGTTCTACATTCTGGCTTTTGAGCAGTGCTGTGGGGTGTGAAGTCTCACCAGGGGTGGTACCACTCTAGATTTATGGTTTACATTTTCCTTAACAACAACCCTTTAAAATGTCCTTTGTCAGCTCTCTCTCCATTCCTTTAATAGACTGCTCTAAAGCTCCTCTGCCTCTCCTCATGCCTCCAGCCCTATATCCATTTTCCCTTACTCTCAGCATATAAAAATAAGCTTAATTCTATTTGAGAAAACAAAGTGCAGGAATCGTAATCTTCCTCAATTTTCACAGACACTGGTTCCTTGTGCCCCCAGATGGCAAACTCATATGCATCTGTTCCTACCTCCCCCTTCTCCTTCCAACAAAGGCCATCCAAAGCCCGTCTTTCCTCAAGTAATCTGGAGGCCATCTGCTCAAAGCTCCTTAGGACCCTCCCTCCATCAATAGCCTTCTCTCTCACTTGGATCTTGTTTTTTCAATCACAGTTGCAATACGATATTATACGAGTTTTAGTTGTACGGCATAGTGATTAGACATTTACATAACTTACAAAGTGATGGATCCCCTTGGTAAGTCTAGTACCCACCTGACGCCATTCATAGTTATTACAGTACTACTGACTATATTCCCTATGCTGTCCTTTACATCTCTGTGACTATTCTGTCACTACCAAGTTGTATTTCTTAATCCCGTCACCTTTTTCTCCCAACCCTCCACCCCCCACCCATCTGGCAACCATCATTTTGTTCTCTGTATCTATGAGTGTGTTTCTATTTTGCTTGTTCATTAGATTCCATATATAAATGAAACCATACAAGTCTTTCTTGGACTTATTTCACTTAGAATAATACCCTGTAGATTCACCCATCCTGTTGCAAATGTAAGATATCATTCTTTTTTATGGCTGAGAAATATTCCGTTGTATATATGTACCACATCTTTATCCATCTGTCTATCAATGAGTACTCGGGTTGCTTCCTTATCTTGTCTATTATCAATAATGCTGCAATAGACATAGGGATGTATGTAGCCTTTCAAATTAACTGTTTTGGATTTCCTCCGATATATATCCAAAAAATGAGATGGCTGAGTCATAAAGTAGTTCTATTTTTAAATTTCTGAGGAGCCTCCATAGTGATTGTACCAATTTGCGATACCACCAACAGTGCACAAGGGTTCCCTTTCCTCCACATCCTCACCGATACTGTTTGTTGACTTACTGACAAGAGCCATCTTGGCAGGTGAGAGAACACACAGATGGCCAACAGACCTATGAAAACATGCTCAACATCACTGATCACCAGAGAAATGCAAATTTAAACCACAATGAGATATCTCTCACTTGGCTCTTCAGTCTCTTGGCTCTTCAATCTCTTCCTATACACAAGTTCTAACCCTGCTCCTGGTTTATAAACATGCACAAGTTGCCCAGTCTTAAAAAGATTCTCTCTTGAATCAATGTCTCTCTAGCCACTGCCCCCAATTTTCCTTTTCCTTAACAGCCAAGCTATTTGATGCTCCATTTCCCATTCAATATTTTAAAATAGCAGATTATAAAATATTTCAGATCAATAAAAGAAATTAAAATAGTATAACAAAAAAATCCTGTGTCACCACCACTTGCTTTAAGATCTTTAACCTTGCCCTGGCTGATGTGGCTCAGTGGTCTGAGTGCCAGTCTGTGAACCAAAGGGTCACTGGTTCGATTCCCAGTCAGGGCACGTGCCTGGGTTGTGGGCCAGGTCCCCAGCTGGGGGCGTGTGAGAGGCAACCATGCATTGATGTGTCTCTCCCTCTCTTTCTCCCTCCTTTCTCCTTTCTCTAAAAATCAATAAATAAAATATATTTTTTTAAAAAGACCATCATTAACCTTCACCAGTCACACCCCTTTTCTCTTCACAGAGGCAACTCAGTGCACAAGAACAATAAGCACACATTCAAATGTCAACTCAATACAATCTGCCACCCCCATCTCTCAACTGAAATGAACAGCTGCTATGAACCAAAATGTGTCTCCTTGAAATTCATGCTTTGAAGCCTTTACCCCACCTGTGACTGTACTTGGAGATAGGGCCTTTGAAAGGTAATAAGGGTTAAATGCGGTCATAAATGTGGAGTCTAATCCAATATGACTTGTGTCCTTAGAAGATGAGAAAGAGACACTAGGGAAGCACACGCACAGAAAAAAAGACTACGCGAGGACACAAGCCGAGGAGTGAGGCCTCAGGAGAAATCAGCCCTGACTCGATTAGCACCTTGATTTTGGGCTTCCAGCCTTCGGAACTGTGAGAAAATAAATTTGTAAGGTTTAAGTTACCAAGTGCATGCATTTTGTTATGGCATCCTAGCAAACTAATATAACAACCAAAAGGGTATGGAAAGATATCCAATCTCATTAATAATTTTAATGAATAAATTTAAAATTTGAAAACAATGAAATATTCACTTAGCAGCTGAATAACATTAAACCATTTGGCAATATTCAGTTTACTGAAGATGTGAGAAAACAGGCCAGATACTGATGGTGCCAGGATATATCAATAAAACTTTATAAAAATTTTTATTTTGAAATAATTTTAGGCTTACAGAAAAACTGAAAAATAGTAGTGTTTCTGCATACCCTTTCATCCAGATTCCCCTCATGTTAACATCCTATAACCGCAGTGCAA
The DNA here is from genome assembly GCF_987537825.1 of Furipterus horrens. Taxonomy (NCBI): domain Eukaryota; kingdom Metazoa; phylum Chordata; class Mammalia; order Chiroptera; family Furipteridae; genus Furipterus; species Furipterus horrens. The sequence goes on from NW_028327187.1 coordinate 9,240,094, forward strand.
TTATTAAAGCCAAGAACTTAACATGTACACAATATTAGCTAATCTATAGGTTTGCATAAAATTTTGTAAGTTTTTCCAGTTAATGCCCTTTTTATGGTCTAGGGTGAAATCCGGAGTCCCATATGACATTAAGTTTTCATGTCACCGAATACTTTCCTCCAGACTGTGATGGTTTCTCAATATTTCTTTGTCTTTTACAACCATAACACTTTTGAAGAGTATTGATACTCTTGAAAACAATGATACCCAAGATGTCCATAATCCATAGAACCTGTTACTATGTTACGCACATGACAAAAGAGACTACAGATATGATTAAGGTAAAAATTTTGAGATGAGAAGATTATCTTGAATTCTCTTAAGTGGGCCCAATATAATCACAAGTGTCCTTATAAGAGAGAGACAGGAGGTTCAGAGAGACTGGGGAATGTTATCACAGAAGCAAAGGTGGGCGAGAGAGAGAGAGAGACAGAGAGATTGATTTGAAGGTGCTAGGCTTTGGGGTAAGGGCCCACAAACCAAGGAATGCAGGGGGCTTCTAGAAACTGGAAAGTGGCTAGCTAGAAAAGAGCTGCAGCCTGCCAACCAACTTTATATGCCTGACCTCTAGAACTGTTAAGACAATACATCTGTTATGCTTTAAGCCACAAAGTTTGTGGTAATTTGCTACAATATGGATAGAACATTAATCGGAATTTTGGTGCCTGAAAATGGTAGGCTATTGTAAGAAATACTTAAAATTTTTGCAAGTACAGTAGTCCTTCTCTATATCGCGGTTCACTTATTGCGGACTCACTGTATTGCGGGATTTTTAAAAATATTATATTTAATTATTTATCGTGGATTTTTTTGCTATATCATGGGATTTTGCAGTCCTGTAGACATACGCTAAAGTGATGTAGGTTTCAGAGTGTAGAATGTGTTTAAGAACATAAGTAGTGTTTATAAAAGTGCGGAAAAGGTTAATAAGGGAATGGGAAAGGTTAATAAGGGACTGGGAACGGCTTATAAGTGTGTGGGAAGGGTTTCTAAAGCTTTAAAATATATATAAATACTAAAATAAATGTAAGGTTCCTACTTCGTGGATTTTCACCGATCGCAGGGGGGTCTAGAACGTAATACGATAAATGAGAGAATACTGTAAAGATTTTTAAAATATTGTAGAAATGGCTTTGTAATTGGGCAATGAGCAGATGCTGGCAGAATTTGCAGGAACATGGTCAAAACAGCCTAGAATGCCTTGAACAAACTATTAGTAGAAATGATCTTGCTAATGAGGGTTCAGAAAAAAGTGAGGATCACAGTAGAGAAAGCATATAAACAACAGGAAATAGACAGTATATAACCTTTGAAATAGGCTTTTTCACTCAGTAGAATGCCCTTGAAATCCAGCCAAGTTGTTATGTGTATCAATATTTCATTCTTTTATATTACCGAGTAGTAATCCATGGTATGAATTACTGCGATTTGCTTAACCGTTCACCCAGTGAAGGACACCTGGTTTGTATCCAGTTTTTGCCTATTACAAATAAAGCTGCTATGAACATACTTGTAGCTGTTCTGTGTGGACATGTTTTCATTCTCTGGATAAATGCCCAGGAGTGTAAATAATGGGTTGTATAGTAAATGCATGTTATTTGTTTTAAAGAAACTGAACATGTCTTTCCAGAGTAGCTGCAACATTTTCTGTCCTTATGAAAGTGTATGAAAGATTCAATTTCTGTGTACTTGGTTAGCATTTGTTGTTATCATTATTTTTAAGTTTAATTACTCTAATAGGTATATAGTGGTATCTCATTGTGGTCTTAATTCCCATTTCCTTAATGGCTAGTGATCTTGAACATTTCTTCATATGGTTATTTGTCATCCATACATCCTTTTCATGTCTTTTGCTCATTTTTGAATGGGATTGTTTGATTTTTTTTTTTTTTTTTTTTTTACTGTTGAGTTTTGAGAATTCTTTATATATATTCTAGATATGAATCCTTTTATCAGATACATGGCTTGCAAATATTTTATCTAAACTGGCAGCTTGTTTTTTCATATTTTAATAGGGTCATTCACAGAGCAAAAGCTTTTAATTTTGATGAAGTCTCATTTATTAATTTGTTTCTGTAATGGTTTGTGCTTTCAATGTCATATCTAAAAACTCCTCAGTAAGACTCTTCAAAAGATCCTGCAGATATGTTCTAAAAGTTTTATAGCTTTACATTTAAATGTATAATCATCTTGAGTTAATTTTTGTATGTGATGTGAGGCTTATGCTGAAGTCCACTTTTGTTGTCTGTAGACATGCAATTGCTCTGGCACCATTTGTTCAAAAAGACTATCTGAAATGTTTTTGTGCCTTTGTCAAAATCAAGTTGGCCACATTTTGTGAGGTTATTTGTGTGTTTTCTTCCACGGATCTATGTATTTGTCCATCTACCAATCTCAAACTGAAGCATTAATATTTATACAGTAAACATTAATACAGTAGTCTCTCTCTATATCATGGCTCACTTATCATGGCCTCACTGTATTGCGGGATTTTAAAAAATATTACATTTATTTATCGCATATTTTTCTCTATATTGCATGATTTTGTGGTCCTGTATATGTATGTTGTTAAAGTGACATAGGTTTAAGAGTGTAGAATATGTTTAAGAACATAAGTAGTGTTTATAAATGTGTGGAAAGGGTTAATAAGGGAGTGGGAAAGATTAATAAGGGACTGGGAACGGTTTATAAGTGTGTGGCAAGGGTTTATAAAGCCTTAAAATATATATAAATACTAAAATAAATGTAAGGTTCCTACTTTGGATTTTCACCTATCGCAGGGGGGTCTAGAATGTAAAATCCATGATAAATGAGGGAATACTGTATATTCGATGCCTCCAGTTTATTCTGTATTTTAAAAATTATGTTAGCTCTTCTAGCTCCTTTACATTTCTACATATGTTTTAGTAAAATCTTGTCTCTACAAAAAATCTTGCTGGGATTTTGACATTAATTGCCTTAAACTTAGATATCAAGTTGGAAAGAACTGACATTTTTACTATGACATGTTCCATTCCATGAGCACAAAATGTCTCCTCATTTACCTGTGTTTTCTTTGACTTCTTTCATCAGCATTCTGTAATTTGCAGCATATAAATCCTATACATGTTTTATTAGACTTATACCTAAGCATGTCACTTGTTTTGAGAGGTTGTAAATGGTACTTGCATTTTTAATTTCATTTTCCACACATTCATTGCTAGTATATAAAAATACAATTGATTTTCTGCATGGTGCCCTTGTATCCTATAACATTGATAAATTCCCTTATTAGTTCAAGGAGTATTTTTTATAGACTCCTTGGGATTTTGATCCTTTTGGACCTGTATATGTTTTATTTCCTCTTCTTACCAAATTGCACTGGGTAGAAATTCCAATACTATGCTGAACAGCAGCAGTGAGAGCATTATTGCACTATTCTCAACTGTAAAGGTAAAACGTCCAATATTTCACCATTAAGTGTGATGTTAGCTATAGGGATTTTTGGTATATGTTCATTACCAACTTGAGGACATCAACCCTTATTCCTGTTTGCTGAGTATTTTGTTTGTTTCTTCTTATAAATTTATCTTGATTTTTCACATATTTATTCTACATAAATTGATGTTTGTGCAATTTTGCTTATCAATATGGTAGAGTACATTGTCTTTCTTTTTTAAATTCATTTTCAAACATAGTTGACATAAAATATATGTTAGTCTCAGAGTTTCAGGTGTAGAACACAGTGGTCAGACATTACTATACCTTATGAAGTGATCACTCCGAGAAGTCTAGTATCCATCTGGCATCATACATAGTTGTGACAACATTTCCTAGACTGTACTGTGTATCCCGATGACTATTGTTTTATAACTGGTAATTAGTAATTTTTAATCTCTTTCACCTTTTCACCTATGCCCCCACCCCCTCCCATCTGGCAACCATCGATCTGTTTACTCAGCCATAAAAAAAAGAACAAAATCTTGCCATTTGACACAACATGAATGGACCCAGAGGGGTATTGTGTTTTGTTGTTACTGTATTCCTAGGAACACAACATATTCCTTATGTTGATTTCGTATCCTGCAACTTTACTGAATTTGTTGATCAGTTCTAGCAGTTTTTTGGTGGAGTCTTTAGAATTTTCTAAGTGTTAAGATCATATCACCTGCAAACTAAGATGATTTTACTTCTTCTTTCCTATTTGGGTAGCTTCAATTCCTTTTCCTTACCTGACTGCCCTGGCTGGGACTTCTAGTATTATGTTGAATAACAGTGGTGAGAGTGGGCACCCTTGTCTTGTCCCTTATCTTACAGGAAAGGCTTTCACCCTTTCACTGTTGAGTATGGTGCTCGCTGTGGGTTTGTCATACATACGCTTTATTGTGTTAAGGTACATTCCTTCTATACTCAATTTGTGGAGTGGTTTTTCTCATGAGAGTACGTTGAATTTTGTCAAAAGCTCTATCTCCTTTGAGATGATCATATAATTTTTCTTTTTAGTGTGGTGTATCACACTTATTGTTTCTCATATATCGAATCATCCAGGGATCACAGAGCTAAATCCCACTTGATCATATAAAATGATCCTTTCAATGTGCTTTTGTGTTTCCATTTTCTTTTCTTTTTTATTTATTTATTTTTTTAATATATGATTGGAATTGTCTTTTGATTCCTTCCTTGACCTATTGGTTATTCAATAGCATGTTGTTTAATCTCCATGTATTTGTAAATTTCCCAGCTTTCTTCTTGTTATTGCTTTCAAGTTTCATACCATTGTGGTCGAAAAAGATGCTTAGTGTGATTTCAATCTTCTAAAACTTGCTAAGGCTTCTTTTGTGGCCTATCATATGGTCATACTAAGGAATATTCCCTGTGCACTTGAGAGAAATGTGAATTCTGCTGTTATTGGAAGAAATGTTCTGTATATGCATGTCTGTTAGTTTTATTTAGTCCAAAGCATGGTTCGAGTCTACCACTTCCAGGTTAATTTTGTCTGGATGATATATCTATCGTGGAAAGTGGAGTACTGAAGTCCCCTATTATTGTATTTTTGTAATTTCTCTCTTCAGATCTATTAGTGTTTGCTTAATATATTTAAGTGTGCTGATGTTTGGCACACATATATTTATAGACTGTTATATATTCTTGATGAACTGGTCCCATTATCATGTAACGACCACTTTTGTATTTCACCATTTTTGGCTTCAAGTCTACCTCTTCCCTCTTCATTTCCACTTCTATGGAATGTCTTTTCTACTCCTTGTGTTAGTGTTAATAGCTAGATATTAAAATAGGAAAGGAGCAAAGGGAACCAGACATTAAAAAGCCTAATCAACTAGGGAGCTAATTCGCACAATAAGCCTGATTAAATCTGGAAGCTACACCTTCAGACACCCCAGGGGATCTCAGCTTTGCCCTGCTAAGGGGATTAACACCCCTCCCTCTCCCATGTAAGGAGGAAGGATTAGCTTTCTGCTCTTTCTTTTATTCCTTCTTGCTTCCTGATATTCCCTGATTCCTTCTCTTATTGTGTCCTTTCTGTTTATAGAACTTCCTTTAGCCACTCTTCTAGGACAGGTTGCTGGTAACAAATTCGCTTAGTCTTCTGTGGTTTGGATTGCATAATTTCTGTTATTCTTAAAGTTCACTTTCCCCTGTCCACTCCACTCTGTTGTCAAGCACATCCATTGGATTTTAAATTTTCACTTACTGCATTTTACAGTTCTAGGATTTTCACTTGGCTCTTCTTTATATCTTTTATTTCTTTGCTGAGTCTTTGTATTTCTTTGCAGAAACGTTCTATTACATTGCTGAGCCTTTATATTTTTTTCATTTGTTTCAAATGTATTCCTAATTGCTCATCAAAACATTTTTATGATGGCTACTTTAAAATTCTTGTCATATAATTAACATCTGCGTCATCTTGGTGTTGCTGTCTGTTGATGGTCTTTTCTCATTCATGTTGACGTTGTCTTGGTTCTTGGTATGACAAACGGTTTTCAGATGAAGCCTGCTAATTTGCATATTATGAGAGTCTTATGCTTACTTATGTCTTCTGTTATAACAGCCCTCCTCAGACACTGCCACTGCAGAAGAGGAAGAGCACAGCCAGGATGGGGTCTAAGTCCAGGTTTTCCTCTTGCCTCCCTTGACATCCCAATATGAGGGAAAGACTCCTTGTTACTACTAGGCAGATGTAGGAGTTTAGGTTTCTTGCTAGGCCTCTGATGATACCCGTCTGGCTGCAGGGGAAAGGAGGGTCTCATTATTGTTCCCTGCACGGTCTCCTCAACACTGACACCGCAGAGTGGTAGTCATATTAGCACTGAGTGGTGCTAAAAGTCATGAATTGCTAACAGGTTTCCTCTGACACTACTTCAGTGCTTATATGGGGACGGGAATCCAGGTGCTTCACGTGGTCATGAGTGACACCATAGGGAATGGGAGAGATTGTCTCATTACCACCAGGTGTGGAAGAAAGTCCGGTGTCCCATTTGGTCATCTTGATACCACCACATGGGGTCAGGGGAGGGGAGGTCAGCTACCTTGCTACGGACTGGGAAAGGTAGAAGTCTGGGCTCTCCACTCAGCCTTTGCAGGCAGGGGCGCGGTGGACCTGCATTTCTGTCTGTGCTGTTTTACTGGAGAAGAGCATTTATTATCTAACATTTTTCTGTCTTAGGCTATCCCTTTCCAGGTTCTTTGTTTAAAGAGAGTAGGCTTTTGTTGGGAACATTTTAGACGGACTCTGTTGGTTTTCTTAGGTTATCAGCTTCCAGACTACACAATCTGGGAGACAATGAGGCAAAAACAAAACACAAGTGACTCATGGCCATGTCATTCCTCAGGTTACAAGGTCCCTAGCCAGTCTGGTCTGCCTTCTTCCCTCCATATTTCAAAGGGGTTTCTTTTGTGTGTGTTGCGTTTATAAATAATGTCCTACAGCTGCCAGGCTAGCTCAGCTGGTATTCTTATAATGTCCAAGGTTTTTACCTGTAGGCAGTAGAGCAATAGTTGGTACATATTAAAATCCATCAAATGTATTAATGCATGTGTATGTGTAAATATGCATTTTTTTCTTCGTTCAAAAGACAAACAAGAAAATTATTGAATAAGAATTGTAACTAGGGGCTAAGCATAGGTAAACGGCAGAATTGTTTTTCATTCTATATTTTCTCTATGGCTTGAAATTTTTACAATGCACATGTACCACTTACATTTTACAAATTTAAAAACATTTAGAGCAGTAGATAGTTTTTAGTGCTGAAACTACATGACTTAACTTGGGAAATTGAGATTACTGTCCACTCTTTCCCTGTAAAACTCTCTCTTTCCAGGAGTCTAGGACTCCTCTACCTTCTAGCTCTCCTGTCACTGACGATTCTTTCCCAATAGGTTTTGTAGTCTCTCCTATTGGCTCTTCAAATGTTGACACTCCCTAGATTTCAATCTTTGGTCTAACATTTATTCTCTTGCTACAAGTAACCCATAAGATTCACATGGTTTTAAGCACCACTCCTATGCTATTGAAGGCCAACTCTATTTTTCTAATCATGCTCTCTTCTCTAAACCTCAGATGTTTCATAGGGAAATCTATCTTAACGTGTCCCAAACTTGACTCCTGCTCTTTACTTTCAAATCTGTTCCCCTCCAGTCTTATCCATCTCAGTAAATGGCAACTTCATCCTTCCAGTTATTCAGATCAAGAAAAAAAATCTTGAAGCTACCCATGGCCCTTCTCTTTTTCCCACATTCCACATATGATTTGTCAGTAGATCTGTTGGCTCTGCCTCCAAAATATATTTAGAATCTAACCACTTCTCACTACCTTCACTGTTACCACCCTCATCCAAGGTACAATCTTTTCTTGATTGCATTATTGAGAGAGGCTCATAATTAGTCTCCTTCCTTCTACCGTTGTTCCCCTACAGCTCTTCTCCACACAGCAACTGGATTTGTGCTGCTAAACCTAAGACAAATAATGTCATCTCTCTGGCCAAAAACTTCCTTCTATCTTACATAGATAGCACAGTCAAAGTCCTCCTTCCAATGTATTCTAAAGCACTATAATATCCACTCAGCTTACCTTTTCCATTTCCTTTCTTAACCCATCTTCTATTTCTTCTTTTGCTTAATCTAATTTAGCCAATCTAGCCACTCTGAACAGAATAGCACAAGTCTGCCTCAGGGACTTTGTACTTAACAATTGCTTAGTCTAGAATGCTTTCCCAACAGTTATGACTGAACCACTTACTTCCTGTGGTTCTCTGCTCAAAGACAGTCTTCTCAATAAGGCTTTCCGGGCAATTGTACAGTATTCCCTCACTTATTGCAGGTATTATGTTCTAGACACACAAACCCCCCCACGACGTAAGAATGTTACATTTATTCTACATTCTTAAACCTACGTCACTTTAACAATATACTTATACAGGACCACAAAATCCCACGATAGAGCAAAAAATCTGCGATCGATAATTAAATATATTTTTTAAAATCCCGTGATACGGTGAGGCCGCGATAAGTGAACCGCGATATAGAGAGGGACCGCTGTATTTAAAATTGCAAAACCACTGACTTCTGTGTAGGTAAATGGTATGCTCACCTCCTCCCACAACCACATCAAAATCTTAACTAATAGAACAACCACCCTGAAGACTAGCCGAACAGAACTCCTATATCTAAGGACACTTAAAAAAGCCGTATCAAGACTGGTAGAAGGGACAGAAATGCAAAACAGGCTGGTTCCACAACTATGTGCGGCAATTAAAAATCAAGAGAGAGATCTCAGCTGTGGAGGATTGCCCTGAGCCAGGGAGGGTTCCCAGCCCCACATCGGGCTCACCAGCCTGGAGTACCAATGCCAGGAAGGGGACTCCCCACAACATCTTACTGTGAAAAATCAGTCAGGATTCCCTTTGGGAAAGATGGAGGGCTTCTGGAGTCCCATGTGGCCCTCTTAAAGGTTCCATACATGGAATGACTTGCTGACAGACATGCTCTAATCTTTAGCACTGGGGAAGCAGCTCCAAAACTGCCAAATATATGGGGAGGAACTAAACTGTCCATCTTCAGGTCAGGACTAGAGGGTAGCTCTATCTGCCATTGTGTTTTTTTGTTGAGCCCTCCCACAAGAGAGCTGGCAGGAAGGCACCCTTTTCCCTTTGCTGAGTGCTCCCCCTAACCCAGCCTGCAAATGGGTGCTAAATCTGAGTCTCCATCAAACTCACCCCACCCTGGTGATATCCTGAAAACCCACGCCATCTAACTGATGCACAAGCTGAACCTTGAAAGAGGCTGTTATTCATAAGAGTCTGGTGTCAGCCCACACTAGGGAATTCCTTAAAATCCCTGAAAAGTCCATACACCCCAAACAAGCAGTAGCTGGATTCAGCATGCCCTGTACCTCTTATTAAACAGTTCCAAGCCTGAAAGTAAGTGACAGCTGGCCTCAGTTCACAGCATAACTATTCGCAGGTGCCTCCAAGCCCAGCACAGGCAGCTGCCAACCATAGATCGCTCTGTAGCTCCTACTACGTGGACATAGGCCTGGCCCAGGCAGTAGCTGACCTAGGTCTGCACTAGTACCCCTCCCAAGAGGCCCAAGGACCAACATACCCACTGACTGGCTTCAGAATATACCAGAGCACCACCCAATTAGCTCCACAAATGGAACACCCAAAGGGTGGACTCATCAGGCACCAGAGACCGCTAAAGCAAATCTCATTCCATGGGGTCTGCCCCCATATGATAATTCATCCTCTGTAGTCACAGCCAGTCAGCTTGAGGGTTAATTCCTCCCAATGACATGCTAACAGCAATCAAGACCCAACTACAACAGGAAGGCACAAACAATCCACAAAAAGGATACCCCTAAAGCACCCAACTGAGGTGACCAAGGATACCGCACAACTTGACCCCCCAAGACACCTACTATATAATGTCACCTTGCCAATACTGGGAGACGTGGAAGATCTATCCAACATGCAGAAACAAAAATAGGGAGGCAGCCAAAATAAGTAGACAAAGAAACCATGTCCAAATGAAAACACAGGGCAAAATTCCAGAAAAAGAACTAAACAAAATGGAGGCTAACAATCTACCAGATACAGGGTTCAAAACACTGGTTATAAGGGTGTTCAATGAACTTAAGAGTAGAAGTAGATGAACTCGGTAAGAACATCAACAAAGAGATATACATAAAAAATGACACAGAAACCATAAAAAAGAATCAGTCAGAAATGAAAAGTACCATAACTGAAATGAAGAATACATATGGTGGGATCAACAACAGATTAGATGAAGCAGAGGATCGAATTAGCAACTTGAAAGACAAGGTAGTGGAAAACACCCAATTAGAATAGCAAAAAGAAAAAAAAGAATAAAAAATATTAGGATAATTTAAGGGACCTGTAGGACAACATCGAGTGTAACAATAATCGCATCATAGGGTACCAGAAGGAGAAGAGAAAGAGCAATTGATTGAAAACCTATTTGAAGGAATAATGACGGAAAATTTCCCTATCCTGGCAAAGGAAATAGACATACAAGTCCACGAAGCACAGAGAATCCCAAACAAGATGAATCCAAAGAGGCCCATACCAAGACACACGGTAATTAAAATGCCAAAGGTTAAAGACAAAGAGATAATCATTTTTAAGAAATCTTCATCCAAGCCCTGGCTGCTGTGGCTCAGTGGACTGAGCGTCAGCCTGCAAGCCAAGTGTCCCTGGTTCAATTCCCAGTCAGGACACATGACTAGGTTGCATGTCAGGTCCCCAATTGGGGGCGTGAGTGAGAGGCAATCACACAGTGATGTTTCTCTCCCTCTCTTTCTCTTTCCCCCCTCTCTCTAAAAATAAATAAATAAACAAAAAATGAATAAATAAATTATTTTGAAAAAAAATCTTCATCCAAAAATGTTCATTCATTTTAGAGAGACAGACAGGGAGAGAGGGAGGGAGGGGGAGAGAAAGAGAAACGTTGACATGAGAAACATCAATTGGTTGCCTCCCATACATTCCCTAACTGGGGATTGAACTTGCAATCTAGGTATGTGCCCTAACTGGGAATGGAACCAGAAACCTTTGGTGTATGGGATGATACTCCAACCAACTGAGCCACCAAGCCAGAGCCAAAGAGAAACTCTTAAGAGCATCAAAAGAAGAGCACTTAGTTAAATACAAGGGAGCTCTCATGAGACTGTCAGCTGATTTGTCAACAGAAACTTTGCAGGCCAGATGGGACTGGCACAAAATATTCAAAATGATGAAAAGCAAGGACCTACAACCAAAATTACTCTATCCAGCAAGGCTATCAGTTAGAATTGAAAGGTAGAGAAACAGCTTCCCAGCAAGAAAATGCTAACGAAGTTCATCACCCCCAAACCAGTACTATAAGAAATGTTAAAAAGACAAGAAGAAAGAAAGACGAGGAGGAGGAGGTGAAGGAGAAGGAGGAGAAATATTTAAAAATATGAATAATAAAGTGGTAGTAACCACACACCTATCAATAAGTACTTTAAATATAATGTTAAAATAGTGTTATTTTTCTCCTCTATACTATCTAGCACGGTGCCTGATAATAAAAGTTACATAACCAAGCAATATTTGCTAAATAAATGAATTTCACAGGGGCAGAAATGTTATTAAATGCCATTGTGCCATAATGGAATTTCTTCCCGTTACCAACTTGAACCAGGAAGGGAGACACAACTCTTAAAAGGTGGAGGAGTGATGGCGAGGACAGGAAACATACCTTGCCAAAGTGCTCAATGAGGATTTCTACCACAATGTTCTGGAATTTGATGTTCATCATGGCAGCCACAGTATCCTCCTGCGCTCTCATCAGTGTGGGACCAAAGATCACCCCCATGTTGGAGGGGGTCATAAGATTCTCTTTGCTGTGCTCACACACGCTGCCAAAAGAGAAAGAAAAAGATTAACAAGATTTTCTCCAAGACCCCCACATAACAAAAGACTGTTAACTGAAACATAGGGGGTAAGTGAAAATAAAATATGGAAGAAAAGAAGGGGCCCAAAATGAGAAGAAAACATTAAAATGGAAACAACTAGCAAAGAATACACGGCGGTATATAATTAAGGGCCAAAGTACATAGGTAACTTACGAGGACCAGAGAACTTGAGAGAAGCAGTCTGTGTGGCTATACTTAGAGAGTATTTGGAAAGACAGCAGGGGAGCAATATGGCTTTCCAGGCAAGCGGTACAGTAATGTATATAAAGAAGAAAAAATACATAAACAAAGCATACACCGTCATCACCTAGGAATCCAGGCCCTTCCCTACCCCAAGTTAGAGAAGCAAAAACCTCAAATAGCTGAAAGGCATCCTTAAGGTTAGCCCCTTATCATTGTCCTCATTTGACAGATGAAAAAACAGGTCCAAAGAAGGAAAAATGTTTGCCAGAAGTTACAAACAGCCTAATTACAATGGGGCCTTTAACCCCGTATTTTCTAATCCCTAGTTACCTCCTTGGTTAAATCCCCTTTACTGATGTTCTGTTTTTTTATAGGACAGGACAAACTCTCGTGACAGTAGCAATTGAAGCCTTCCGTAACTTGGGCTCTGAAGCTGATGCAGGTGACTCATTAGCTGTGCCACAGTGACTGCTAGTGACCTAAACTGGGTTTCAGTTTTACCACTTGGAAAAACAGTATCTATCTCAGAGGGGTGTTGAATAGAGCTAAACGGCTTTAGCATGGTATCCCAGAAATAATCCATTAGAAGTATCTGCTCTTATTATTACCTCTCCTACCCTGGCTGGTTTGGCTCAGTGGATTGAGCGTCGGCCTGCGAGCTAAGTGTCGCTGGTTCGATCTTCCAGTCAGGGTACATCAAAGAAGGAAAACTCTGACTCCAAAAAACCTCCGCTGCCTTGCGGCATACCTCTTCAGGGGAAAGGCTAAGGGAGTAAACCCCGACAGAAAATCCGGAGCCGGAGTCCCTAAGGCGGTTTGACGTTGTAGTCAACACCGGCAACTCCTGCGGCGCACCTGAAGCCAAGCTGTATTGACCCCGTCTTTCCCTTGGACCCTTCAGCTGCGAAGAGAGGGGGGGTCTGCTGCATGGGCAACAGCAGACCCTCCATATCACCCTGCCCAGGCTCTGTAGCTTCAGCTTCACTGGAGAGGACACTCCAGCGTCATCGCAAGATGTCGATTCAACACGGGAGGAGACAGATACCGTGTCACTCCCGAGTCGGACTGCACAGCCATTCTCGGCGGTCCAAATAGACTCTTAAGAAGCTACACCATCGTCTCTCGAGATGGACGGCTGCCGACGATTACCTCTCCAGGAACCTCCGTGTAGGCACTGCTGGCCTTGGACACTCGATATACTACACTGCTTCGGTCAGATTTTAAGCTAAACCAAGTTGTTTCAACCTCCATGTCTTTGTTCATGCCATTCCCTCTGCTTAGAATGTCCCCCTAGATCTTAACAATGTGTACTTATCCACTGTGATTCGCTTTACATGATATCTCCTTCAGAGCCATCCCAGCCCACTGTCCTCATCTTGATTGAAAGACACCACTGGAAAGCAGAATATATTGCAATTTTCTGCTTATTACCTGCCTCTCCTTCTAGGCTGTTGATATTTCCCTTTCAATCGTTTAAATGCTTCTGAAATCTACCCTTATTCTTTTTACTGACAGAATTTTTTTCCAGGTGCTACATTTTAAAAGCAACTCCATGCTGTCACCAAGCGATCCAGAATGGCTAAACAACTAGTAATAAAAGCCTCCAGCAGATGTGAACGCTCTTCTCCTTTTGGGAGCTTGGAAAGTAACTGCCTCTGGTTGAATGTGCCAGAGCTCATTTAATTCTCACAACTCCAAATGGCAGAATATTTTTTCTCTGAAGCCTATGTTTATGATGGAGGATAAAGCACTTAGTCAAAGTCAGAAGGTTTGTGAACACATGGCAATACAGGCATACAAACCCACATCTGTGGGGCTCCAAGTCTTACATTCTTCCATTGCATCCCAGTGCCTCCTTGACTAGTTCCTCTCAAGAAAGTGAAGCCCCAATGGGGACCCCTATAAATTATGCTCATCTTCTATATCTCTGAGGGGCGTTCCTTGTATACCTTTTAAGATAAGTTTTTTTTCCCGCTTCTTATGAGATTTGGAAGGTATCCTATTCTTTGAGATTTCTTTGCATTTGACATCTTTCCTTTAATTTTGCATTACTTTTTTATAACCTTAATTTTTCTTTTTAAAATTATGTACAGCATTCCCTCACTTACTGCAGGTATTACATTCCAGACCCCACCCCCGCGAAGTAGGAACCTTACATTTATTCTACACTCTTAAACCTACGTCACTTTAACAACATACATATACAGTACCGCAAAATCCCACAATATAGCGAAAAATCCGCAATAAATAATTAAATATGATATTTTTAAAAATCCCGCAATACAGTGAGGCCGCAATAAGTGAATCATGATATAGCAAGGGACTACTGTATGGGCTTGAGGTGTACAGCTTAGTGGTTAGATAATCATACGTGGTCTGTCTGGAAAAAGCCCAGCTATTATTAATGTAATGAAAACAGTTTGCATGACATTGATGTAACCAGGCAGCCAAGGAGAGGGGACTGGAATGCGCATGTGTGAACAATGACACCTTCACTGTACTAGTCACTGGGGACAGTAGATGCCATTGAGTAAGCATGTGTGCTGTGTGGCCGTCACATTCAAAATGACTGAGCGAGTACAGCAATGAATCTGCATCAGATTTTGCGTGAAGGTTGAACATTCCTTCGTGGAAAATATTAGGATGACTCAGAAGGCTGCAGCTATGGGCAGCTGGTAATTGGCAGCTTCATCACAACAATGCGCCCACTCATGCATCACATCTCATGAAGAGTTTTTTGGCGAAACATCAAATCACCCAGGTGACCCAGCCCCCTACAGCCCAGATTTGGCTCCCTGCAACTTCTGGCTTTTCCCAAAATTAAAATCACCTTTGAAAGGGAAGAGATTTCAGACCTTCAGTGAGATTCCAGAAAAAAACACAGGGCAGCTGATGGTGATTGGGAGAACTGTGTGAGGTCCCAAGGTGCCTACTTTGAAGGGGATTGAGGCGTCATTGTCCTGTGTGCAATGTTTGTTGTATCTTGCATCTTCTTCAGTAAATGTCTCTATTTTTCATAGTACAAGGCTGGATACCTTCTGGACAGATCTCATATAATCTATACAGTGTTTCCCTTGATATTCCTATGCCCCACCTGGTACCATACACAGTTATCACAGTATTACTGACTATATTTCCTGTGCTTTACTTACATCCTTGTTACAGATCTGTAGCTACCAATTTGCACTTCTTAGTCCCTTCATCTCTTTCACCCAGTGTCACCACCCCTTCCCCTCTGGCAACTACCAGCTTTCCAGCTCTGCCTTTCATTGAATCGAAGTCTTTCTCTTGAAAATAATTGGGGGGGTGGGGGAGACAGTAACACATTATGTGTCTACTGTCAGAAGAGCACAAAACCATCTCAAGTATGCTTGCCCTTCCCACTCTACACATCAAAAAACAAACAAAAAAGCCCCCAAAACACAAGAAAAAAAGAACCAGAATCAGAGCAAGCCTCTTGATCCAACTATGGTAAACTTTGAAAGACAAATTACCTATTTTCTTTAACACAAAAGTTACAAGAAAAAAGAAAGAGATGGAGGGAAAACCTAGGGATTGGGAACATGGTAAAAACATAGAGGCCCTTTCCTGTATAGTATCAAGCTTTTGCGTCTGTGTTGTTTATTAGGTCTCCAAGTGATTCTGATACCAACAAAAGTGTGAAAACTACTGTACTGCTATAGATCAAGGAGTCAGCAAACTACAACTCTTAGGCCAAATCCAACCTTCAAACTGCTTTGGTAAATAAAGTTTTTTTGGAGCACAACTATGTCCATTCATTCACATATTAACAATGGCTGCTTTTATACTACAAAGAAATAACTGAGTAGTTGTGACAGAGTCCACAGAGCTCACAAAGCCTAAAATATGTACTGTTTAATTCTTGATGAAAAACACTGGCTGCCCTCTGTTAGAAATTTTTGTATGTCTCATGTGTTTTTTATTTGCCAGATTTCTCTTACTTTCTTTACTTATTGTTTTGAGAGAGAAAGAGAGAGAGAGAGAGAGAGAGAGAGAGAGAGAGAGAGAGAGAGAGAGAGAGAGAGAGAGGTCATTGGTTGATTCTTATATACACCCTCACCAGGAATTGAACCCAAAACCTTGGTGTATTGGGACGATGTTCTAACCCACTGAACTACCTGGGCAGGGCTTGTTAGAGAACAAAGAGGCTTATAAAACATTTCAAATTATTGTTCGGTGTAGATGTTATTTGGATCCTGATTTAAAGAAAAAAAATATGGCATATGTGATACTATTGGAAATTCGAACAACACTTGATATTAATAATTATAAATAATAAACTTAATTTATAAAAATCAATTTATTTTTAGATATAATTGTATTATGTTTACCTACACAAAGATAATCCTATTTTTCAATATACATACTAAAATATTATAAATAAAGTAATGTGATGTTTTGTATTTGCTTCAAAATAATATAGGAGGGGGAAGGGGTGGGGATACAGATGAAACAAGATGGGCCACATATTGGTAATTGCTGAAGCTGAATGATGGGCATAAGAAGTGTTCTTTAGACTTTTTCACCCACCTACCCCAGCCCCCTCCATCTGGCAACAATCAAGACGTTCTCTGCATCTATCAATTTGTTTCTGTTTTTTTTTTTTTTTTTTTTTTTTGGTCGTTTTTGTTGTTGTTCTATTTTTGTGTGAGAAAAGGGTGAAAGAGATTAAGATCTACTGACTGTCAGTTATAAAAAGTTACAGGGATGTTAAGTCCAGCATAGGGTATATAGTCACTAGTATTTAATGACTATGTATCATGAATGTCAGGTGGGTACTAGACTTACTAGGGGATTTGTAAGGTATGTAAAGTCTGATCATTGTTTTGTAAACCTGATACTAATATAATATTGTATATCAACTATAATTGAAACATTTTTAAAAATATGAAAAAGAGAGTTCCTTAGACTATTCCTCCTATTCCTGTATACACTTTAAATCGTGCATAATAAAGCATTTTTTCAAAGGACAATATATGAATAGAGGGTGAGAGAGTATCTGTCACAATGTGTGCAGTCCCCACCCCTGATGATGGTGCTCTTTAAGATAGAAAGCTTTGGTTTCCTCTATTGGTGTGATATTATCTGTAAGTTACTTTAAATACCCCAACACGGTCAGTGTAATGTCCTGAATTTCATCAATGCCAACAATTGCAACCACACCATTATCTCATGTACCACTAAGAAAGAAAGCTCATTTGATGGTCAAATCACTACGTAATACTTTTGGGGACATTTTAAATAGAAAATTACAAAGGTATAATTTAACCAAAATGACTACAGTATGAGGAGCTATTACCAAGTTCATGCATGCAGAGGTTATGATAATTATATTAAAACTGCTGCCTGACAACAGTGATTTTAAGACTCCATTGATTCTAAGATGCATCCTGAATTCAAGTTACAATTTGAGAAAGAAAAGTGCTCTTTAGAATTGATGAAATTCATTTGGTACTTTTCATGTATACCTTAGCACAGGTTAACTAACATATTACACATTCTAGGACTGATTAATTAATATTTAAAAAACTAATTGGCCCTGGCCAGTGTGACTCAGTTGGTCGGAGTATTTTCCCAGAAACCAAAAGGTCACCGGTTCGATTCCTAGTCAGGGCCCATGCCTGGATTTCTGGCTCATCCATGGTTGGTGCATGTACAAGAGGCAACCGATCGATGCTGCTTGTTGTTAGCCTAGAAAGTGGGCTGGCAGCGGGAAAGCATTACAATGCCATCGATACACTTATCATATAGGCTGCGAAAGCAGTGGTTGGCAGGTAGGATAGTCACGTGAATATTAAAAGTATGTGGATTTTCTTCTGTGTAAATTTCCCGATTGGAATTCAGCCTATTTTTGTTTGCATTTGCCCTACAACTATTGATTTTCAAGGTTTTCAAACATATAAAAAAAGTTGAAAGAATGGTATTATGAACACTCATATTGTCTAGACTTGGATGCCAGAATTAACAGCTTACTACTAGCTAACATTTTACATTCTCTCTCTGTATATTTCTTTCTGAACTCCTTAAAAATAAATTGCTTCAGCCCTGACCAGTATGGCTCAGTTGGGTGGGTATTGTCCCACTAAGCAAAAGGTCTACCAGTTCAATTCCTGGTCAGTGCACATGCCTGGGTGGCAGCCCCATCCCCAGTTCAGTGAGTGCAAGAGGCAGGTGCTCGATGTTCCTCCCATACATCGATGTTTCGCTCCCTCTCTTTCTCCTTCCTTTCCCCTCTCTCTAAAAATAAATAAATAAAAATCTTTACAAAAATAAAGGTAAATTGCTTCAGCCTTAAATACCTCAGCATTCACCTCCGAAGAATGAGCATGCTGTCCTACAACACGACAATGACATTTTCACACCTATGAAAATTCACAACAGTTCCATATAATCTCATATCTACTCCATATCCAATTTTCTCAAATGTCATACACAAAATTCTTTTACGGTTGGGTTTTTCCAATCTAGATCCTATCAGAGTTCACATGCTGCATGTGTTTCTGTTTCTTTAGTTTCTTAATATAGAACAGTGCCCGTATTTTTTATTCCAGGACATTCCATCTTTTTCTTATTTTTAAATTTATTTCTGTTATAGCTGACATACAATATTATATTAGTTTCAGGCGTACAACAGTGATTAGACACTTATGTACCTTATAAAGTGATTACTCCAGCAAGTCTAGTAACCACCTGTCAAACAGTTATTATGATATTCTTTATTTGAAAAATGGGGGCAATAATTATACTTAGTTCTAAGGGTTGTTTGGATTGAGTGAGGTCATAATGGAAAGTATCTACCGCAATACCTACTCCATAGTAATAGCAGCCTAATATCTGAAAACCATCATTATTATTTGTAAGTTCAAAGGCTGCCATTGTCCCTGATTTATATTTTATCTCCCTATATCACACCAAGCTAATGATGTGCAAATTGTAGACACTTGATGTTGACTTTTTTTTGGAAATGCCAAACCAGTGTCTTACAGAATATCAAACATTCTGCACTCCTCTACGGCCTGTTTTTCCTGTAAAGCAGAAAGGCTAATTTGATTCGAGTTAAACATTTCTGGCAAAAATATTTCGGTTTGTATTGTGTATCCTTACCATATCCCATCAGAAGGCACCTAAGGTCATTTTGTACCATTATTAGTAATGCTAACTTTTTTGTTTCAAACTTTATCCCCAGGCTTCTTCAGCTTACTTATCTGCAAAGAATGATATGTGTATAAGCAAAAACTGAAGAGAGCTGTGGTATCCAAGGGGCTTGGGCTTAAAAATCTTAGAGATCAAGATTTTTATCAGATCCATAAACAATTTGAAAAAACAGTCAGAATATAAAATAGCAGGTCCCTGCAACTTCTTCAAGTTTATCTTCTTCAGAAGTTGATTCCATTCAGTTTGCTTCATTCTTGGGAACCTCATCAACATTCTCTACAAGACCAGGAACTTCATCATCATCATCCTCTCCTGTAGCAAGTGGTGCTTTTCCATCCACAGATTGTCTGGGCAGAGCTTCAGCCAGTCTCCTTAAACTGGTCAGAGACTGTCCACACCACGCTGGTTTAAGATGCTGGGCGGTATTTCTGTCGGCTGCTTTGTCTCTGCATGGCCTGTTGTGACGCAAGTGCTCGCTGCCAGAGGTGCCTGGACTTCAGGGTCATTAAAGTGGATCACTGTTCCTCGGTTTGTGAACACATCTACCTCTTCAATACCAGAGATCTTGCTTACCCCTCACTTCTGAAGTTTTTGACCACCTGCTGTAGCTGTTCTGTGAACCACCTTCTTTTTTCTACAATATGAGCAGTTCCTTTCCCACCAGTGCACACTCAGGCCTGCAGTTGGGCGAGTTTCTTCCAGTTCAGGATAGTTTCTTTCTTCTTCTTGGAGAGGAAGCAGGGCCGTGTGGGGAACTAGGGCTGGCGCTCAGGGGGGCTTGGGCAGACCAGCTGAGAATAAGCGCGCACACACTCGGGGACACAGGACAGCAGCTCAGTGATGCAAACTTTGATCAATTAATTAAAATGGTGTCTGGCAGATAGGTTCACTGTAAAGACACCTTTTTCCATTTGTAATTAGCAAGTAATCTGTGGGTAATACATTAAAACTATGTGAGTGTCTTGTTTCTGAACAATCTTTTTAACCCAATGATTTAGATCCAGGCCTGAACCAGCTAAGACACTGAGGTTACAAAGCAAGTTTTTCTAATTTATTCCTCCCACATTTATTAGCTGTCATTCTTCTTTAATAAATAGCTTTCTTTATTCTACCTACTTCCCATACATTTTTATTTATTGAAAGCAAGCTCCTGTGTTCCTGTGATATGATGCACTTACTAGTTCTTGAGTTGTTCTCTGCGTACAAAGGTACACCTGATCCAAGGCTCTCCCTGTATTTTCCTTGTCCCAGAGCTGGCATCATTTCTCTAAGAAGCCTTGGTACTTTCGATCAGGGCATCATGTGTATCCACTGCTTTTTGTGGGTAGAATCACTTCAAGATTGATTCACCGTTTTTGTTGCTTTGTTTTAAAATCGGGAGTTTGTATGGGTATCCTCAAGTCAACTTTACCATTTTAGAATGTTTTACTTTACATCTTGAAGTTTGTATTTTTATCTCTTTTCCTTATACTGTATATCTTGGCTTCTGATAATATTAACATATTTACTTCTTTGCTTTATTCTTCTGAGATATATATATATTATATATATATATATATATAAGTTTCAAACTATAATAATAATATTATAGTACTTGATGCTTACAATTTTTTTGCAGCTCTGTTTTAGAATACAGCTCATGTAAAAATGAGTCAGAGGACTGTGTTAAGTTAGTTGAAATAACTTTTTTCTTTATGTGTCTACATTATCAATTTGATAAAAATTTAGATTTGTTTGCTTCGCGTATTCATTGTTAGGGTTTGTAATGTTTTACTTTTGATTAAGTTTTACTTTTTGGTTATGTGAAACATTGATATGGCTCAAAAGTCAAAACCACAGACAGAAGTAGACTTAGAGGAATCTAGCTCTCATTCTATCCCCTTTTCACTCTATCACCTGTTCCCTTTAGTAACGTTTTATTAATTTGTTTTTATAATAGCTTTATTGAGATCTATTTCACATGCCATACAATTCACCATTTTAATGGGGAAAGGGTACAATTCAATGTTGTTGTTTCTTTGTATATTCACAGAGTTGTGTAAATATCACTGCTAATTCTAGAACATTTTCACCACGCAAAAAAAAACAAAACAAAACATAACTATTAGTATCATTCCCCTTTTCCTTCCACGTCCCCAACATGCCAGCCCCAGGCAACCACTGATCCATTTTCTGTCCCCACCACTCTGTCTACTGTGAACACTTTGTATAAATGGAATCATATAATATGTGCTCTTTTGTATCTGGCTTCTTTCACTTAGCATGTTTTCAAGGTTTATCCATATATCTGTATTTTATTCCTTTTCATGCCTAGATAATGTTCCACTGTGTGTTTATACCACATTTTATTTTTCCATTCATCACCTGAGGGTCATTTGGGTTCTTTTTACCTTCAGGCAACTATGAATAATGCTACTATGAATATTTGTGCACCAGTTTCTGTGTGGACCTATGTTTTCATTTATATTCAGTATATACCTAGGAGCAAAATTGCTGTGTCATGCAATAAATAAGTTAGCATTTTTAATCATTAGTTTTTTTATTTATCTTACTGTGCTTCATTTGACAGCAGTAAGAAAATATGAGTTTATATTCTTATATATTCTTATTTCCCTCTTTTTCCTTATAAGAAAGTTAGCCACATTTTATACCCTGTCTCACACCTTGGGCTTTTGTTGTTGTTTTTGCCTGTTTTACATGCTGAAACCCCTGGCTGGTTTAGCTCAGTGGATTGAGCGTCGGCCTGCGAACTAAGTGTCGCTGGTTCGATCTTCCAGTCAGGGTACATCAGAGAAGGAAAACTCTGACTCCAAAAAACCTCCGCTGCCTTGCGGCATACCTCTTCAGGGGAAAGGCTAAGGGAGTAAACCCCGACAGAAAATCCGGAGCCGGAGTCCCTAAGGCGGTTTGACGTTGTAGTCAACACCGGCAACTCCTGCGGCGCACCTGAAGCCAAGCTGTATCGACTCCGTCTTTCCCTTGGACCCTTCAGCTGCGAAGAGAGGGGGGGTCTGCTGCATGGGCAACAGCAGACCCTCCATATCACCCTGCCCAGGCTCTGTAGCTTCAGCTTCACTGGAGAGGACACTCCAGCGTCATTGCAAGATGTCGATTCAACACGGGAGGAGACAGATACCGTGTCACTCCCGAGTCGGACTGCACAGCCATTCTCGGCGGTGCAGATAGACTCTTGTGAAGCTACACCATCGTCTCTCGAGACGGACGGCTGCCGACGACGACATGCTGAAAATTTGCAATGCATCCTGGGAATCACTACAAAAACAAAGGCAACAGACTTCTTCCATTCTTTTTTATGACTGTGTAACACCACACTATTTGACTATACCATTGCTTACTCAACTAGTCCCTTTATATTAAACATTTGTGTTGTTTGCAGTCTTTTGCTATTAAAAATTACGCTACAGTGATGGGCCTTGGGCATATGTTGTTTTTAACTTGTGGAGGTGTCTTCAAAGTAGAGGCCTGGAAGTGGGATTGCTGCGTCAAAGGGTAACAATTTGCCAAGTCCCCCTCCTCCAGGTGAGTACTGCATTAATACCAACAGTGTATTAGAGTACTTGTGGTTCCAAAGTCTCATATACAGAGAACACAGTCAAGTCTTAACATTTGCCAATAAATGGTTGAGGTTTAATTTTTGTTTTGTTTTGTTTTCTTATTATGAGTGAAATTGAGGAGTTTTTCATATATTTCAGGTTATCTGTCTTTCTATTTCTCTGTCCTGTATGGTCATGTTGTCTCTCGCTCATTTTGCTCTAGGGATTTTAGGGACCCAGATTCTTAAAGCGAGGCAGGTGGTCAGCCCTTGGGTAGATGGAGGAAGGTGATGTTCACCTACTGGTAACAGAAGAATCCTCAACCAAATCCTTGACTCCTGGCACGTATTGAGACTCTTTGAAAATGAAAGCTGGAAGAACCCTTCGAGACTAGCTAGTCCAGTCCCCTCATGTTATATGTGAACAAACTGAGGCCCAGAGAGGAGGTGGAACTTTCTTAAGGTCACACAGCAAATTAGTGATACAGCTGGAACTTGAAAGACAGTCTGTTTCCCCCAGGGCAACTTCAAATTAACACACAAATGGTTCATGTGCTGATTTCTGTAATTTTACTGAGATTATCACCAACAACTTTTTCAAAAAAACGTATCTCTTAATAGTCTCTATTTGCCCAAATTCCAGCTCTACCACTTATTTAGCTGGAAAATGTTAGGCGAACGTCTCTTAGACTCTGTTTGGTCATCTCTAAAATGG
Organism: Furipterus horrens; assembly: GCF_987537825.1. Classification (NCBI taxonomy): domain Eukaryota; kingdom Metazoa; phylum Chordata; class Mammalia; order Chiroptera; family Furipteridae; genus Furipterus; species Furipterus horrens. The sequence goes on from NW_028327187.1 coordinate 9,263,716, forward strand.
GAAGAGTATTGCCTACCATGCAGCAGGACGGTGGTGTGGATTTGAAAGGAACACAGGTGAACATTGGCAATAAATATAAAAGCCATGCTCTTGTCAATTCTGCCTATGTATCTATATTAGTGTCTATAATACTCATCAAAAATGTAGAATGTTGGAGCCGGATCAGATCTCAGAGGTATCTCATTATATCATGGGGAACCCAAGGTCCAATGATGCAGAGTGAGCAGGATTTATCACAGAGGGAGGCCGCTTAGCCTGCATCCTCGCCTTCACTGAGGGCCTGGATTCTCGGTGTTTGAGACCCTCTCCAAATGAGGTTCAAGTATATCATCACAGCATTTTGTGTGTGTGTGTGAGTGTGTGGATAGCTTTATTTTGTTAAATACATTTAAAGTGCATACAATTTTTTTCTGAGTTTGTTATCTCATTTCTTTACTTTTTACAATATCAAGAATGGCCTTGCAGCTAGGATCCAGGTTTGCTGACTCTTGGACAAGAGTGCTTTCTGCTGCAACATACTGCTTCCAAAGATGCAGCAGCTGGCCCTTTATGAGCCAAGTACATTCATCTTCATTCACATTACTGAGCCCTCTGGCCAGGAAGCACCACAGTGGGGCACACATGCCCCTTATACCCACCCATCTTAGAGCCCATCACCAGGCCTACCCTCTGGAATGCTGCTGTCTGTCCTGGCCTGCCACACCCAAGCAAGAAGCTGACCGTAATCTGAACAATGGCTCCCATTTCTTGAAGACCTGCTATGTGCCATGCAGTTTACCTGTGTTCCTTCAAATCCATACTACGGTCCTGCTGCATGGTAGGCAACACCACTCTTCCCATTTCAGAGGTGACCGAGCAGAGTCTAAGAGAGGTTCGCCTAACATTTTCCAGCTAAATAAGCGGTAGAACTGAAATCTGAAAGCAGATTTATCTGAGAGCAAGGCCTGTATTCACCCCAGTCTACCTGGTATTGCCCTTCAATGGAGACAACCTCTCAAAGGAGATGCATGATGACACTGGGAGGATGTAGACAAGGGTCCAGGCAAAATCACCTTCCTTACAGAGCGTGCAGCATGCCCAGGATGGAGCGGAGACGGCAGACAGCTGCTCTGCAGTGCTACCCTGCGGGCCAGCCCTTTGATAAGGACTCTTCCCCAAACCCCAGAGGTTACTTACTTGACCAAGTGTCTTATAAGAAGTTCCAGCATCTCCCGGTTCTTTTCTGGTAGCTTATATACCAAGGAGTGAATGGCTCCCAGCCGATAATCCAGGTTGTCAGACTCTGAGAAGGAAGAGAGACAGTTTTGCTTGTTGGGCAACTGGATCAAGAAAACTCTCTCCCCCTCCGACCTCTCCCTCTCTCTCTCTCTCTCTCTCTCACACACACACACACACACACAAAATAAACAAGAGATGCAGAGAGTGTTAGAGAGATGAAAAGAAACAGAGAAATGAATAGGCACTGAAACACAATGGCAAAAATATACTAAGACACAAGACACTGAAACTGAGAGAGAAAGACAGAGATACCAAAAGGCAGAAAGAGAGAGAGATAGAGGAGAGAGAGAGAGAGAGAGAGAGAGAGAGAGAGAGAGAGAGAGAGAGAGAGAGAGAAGGAAATAGACCTAGAAAAATGAAGAAATTAGAAGAAAGCAGAAAGATGAGAAGAGAAGACAAGAATGTCCCAGAGGCATTCAGAATTCGGAGTACAGCAGATCGCTCCTAGCATTGCACATGTAAGTTTCCAGATGGGACCCCCTTGCCCCGCCCACCATCCTTGTGGGACTGGGAGGTATGCTCCTGCTTCTGTGTGCCTTAGAAAATCACTAACAGGGCTCAGAGTGAAGATCATAGGTATCTTGTCTCAGCAAAGAGTTCTTATGAGGACAAGTGCCCTGACTCTTTTTTCCTGCACACCACACAGGCACGATGCAGGAGAAGGGGCACAGTGAAGGAGGCAGAAATACTTATACAGGGGCCTCGGCCAAAAATGCTAACGCTTCTTCAGCTGCCAACTTTTGGGAGGTTTCTATCTGCCTTATTTCTCATGCACCTCTCCACCCTCACCTGAAGTTTTAACATCCAGAAAACGCGACTCTGGCAACTAACGGATTAGGAGTAATGATTCACAACTCAGCTGAAAAGCATGTGGAAAGGCAAAGGGCGGAAACAACCCGAAACACCAACCGGCATGCTGGCCCCTGGTAGTGCGAGCCACTGCTCTTCTTCTGATAGAAGAGGCATGATCAGTCAATCAGGTCCTCGCACCTGTCACAGTCCTCAAGCTGGCCAGTTTACTCCAACCCACTCAACTAACACTGATTTATGAAAAATTACACAACACTTCAGTTAGACGGCAAGGGCGGACACTTTCATGCGGCAGTGAATAAAATCTGTGTCTGTTTTTTCCCCTCAGTTGCTTTCCCGCAAGCCGTTTTCTAGGCTTGTTGCTGTAAATATTAAGAAGCCAGGACAAAAACAATTAACTGGTAAAACATAAATACTTACTGGCAGCAGAGACCAGCTCTTTATGGAGTCTATAGGTCATGACAGGTTCAGAAAGATTCCTGAAATGAATGAAGACTGTAAGTTCCTTTGGGAAGGGAGTAGCCAGGCCTCTAATTCTCAGTTCTGTGCGCATCGAGGATGAAGTGTCTGAGCCCTACAGCTTAGTGTGACCGCACACGGTTCTCTCCTCACCTGAAACTTTGTCAGAGAAATTCGATCTGCTAGTAATTCAACAGAAGACCTGCAGAATCATGCGCTGAGACCTTGAGCAAGGTCTTCAGTTCATTCCCCCAAATGAAAACAGGCACAAACCAATCCTGCAAAATTCCAAGTGGACCCACTCTGAGCGCTGCCAGGAAGTCTTCCCAGTTTCGTAGTTGCTGTGACAGCTGGCCTCCCATTTGATCCTTCCAATGATCCTGTGTGGTGTGGCAGTTATTCAAATCCCCATCAAGTAGAGGAGGAAACTGAGGCTCAAATGGGTTTATTTAGTAAAAACAATAAAGACTTCGTACCTATTTGTGTATGGTACTCTGTCAGTATTGGGGATCTAGAGATAAATATGACATAGTCCAAACCTCCAAGGAGCTAATAGTCTAACTGAGGAGCGTGCCATATACAAAATGTGCAATGCAATGAGACAAGTGTCATGGTAATACAAAGGGAGGTGGTGGGTGGCTCAGAGGAAGAAAGTAATCCACTAATAATAATAATAACAATAATAGCAAACTCTTCACTGTTCTAAGTGATTTACATATGTTTACTCATATAATCCTAATGACAACCTCATAAAGTAGATATTCTTAATATCTCCATTTTATAGATGAGGAAACTGGGGTTCATAGAAGTTAAATAATTCATCCAAGACCACACAGCTAGTAAGTGCAAAACTAGGCAGTCTGCCTCGAGTCCACCCTCTTAATCACTAAGCTGTACTTCTTGCCACTGTTATTACTGTAGTAATCCAGGTGAGAGATAATAAAGGCCAAAGAGAAATTGTGGCATTAGAGACAGAAAGAAAAGATTAGGGGAGTTACGGAAAGACAGTAAAGATAGAAATCCAATGATCGGGCGTGTCGATGTGGGAAAGAGTAATATGATTTAGGTGACTGGATAGAATAGAAATTGATTCTGAGGGAAGAGGAGATGCTAATCAGAGGGGCCATCGGGACAGCCAAAGGGAGCTTTGAAGAAGATGGACGGGGTGACCTTCTGGATCTGAGAAGTAGCTATAAAACTCATGAACCTAGGAGAGTGGTGAAAACCATGAGAACAGATACAACTGCTCAAGGAGAGATGGGGCTACCTGGTGGCCAACAGCTGCATCAGACTGTCCAACATTTATTTGTCCAGAATAGTGTATGAAAAAGAAATGCAATCGAATCAGTCATCAGAATATGAAAAATTGAGATATTTCACTTAAAATCCATATTTTATGTCTCTATTGAGAAAAATGGAAACATATGGCTACATTGGCCCATATGGTTATTTGTGGGAGTAAAGAATATTGCCGTTTATATATGGACAAATGGATTGCTATATGAATAAAGGTTCCATATGAAATGTTTAATATGAAAGTAGTCTATTCGACACTCATTTTCATGTCTTGGCTCCTGTGGATATTTAAATTTTCCACCCCTCCAGTGCGGTACAAAGAGCGGAGAGCCCTGGGAAATAGCACATAGAAAGTTCATAAATAAAGAGGATTGCCAAAACTGGTCAAAGAGGTGGGAGGAAATCCAAAAGCAAGTGATATAGTAGGAACCAGAAGAAGAGAAAGTTTCCAAACAGGCTTGCTTATCAGCTTTAAATGGTACCAAGAGGGTAAATAAAGCAGAGACCGACAAATGTCCCTTATGTTTAGCATTGAGGGAGTCGCTGGCGACCCTGCCAGGAGCAGCTTCAATGGAGCAGAGAGGCTGGGAATCAGATTGCAATGTGTTAGAGAGCAAACTGGGAGATTACGTAGAGACAGGGAGGGCATATTACTTCATATACTGAGGTTTAGTTTGGAAGAGGGTGAAGTATTGCTTTCATTAGGCAACCTGTCTAAGCTCCTGCCTCCAGTTATCGTCTGCATTGGCAGTGATTTGCAATTTTTTTTTCATCTCAAGCTCTGAACTCTCCACTCAGCTGCATTCCTCTATATTTCTCAACCATCCAACTGCCTCTTTACAATCCTGCCCTGATGTCTTCGAAGACATCCTAATTTTGACATATCAAAAACCTAACTTGTCATCTGCAAGCTCATATTTTTCTTGTGTTTTCAAGGTCAGTAAATGCAGGCCTGTCATTTGGGCTGTACGGGCCAGAAACATGGAAGCCATTCTTTTATCCCCCCCCATCCTAATAATCTAGTTTTGCTCCCCAAATCTCTTTATTTTTATTTTTTTTTTCAACTACAGTTTACATTCAATATTAGTTTGCGTTCATTTCAGGTATGCAGTATAGTGGTTAGACAATCACAGAGCTAAATCTGTTGACAATGCTATTTCTACTAAGGTCTACTGCTATCCCTTGTCCAAGAAGAAGCACAACTACTTTCCTGGACCTCAGCAATGCCCTGCTAATCGGTGTCTACCTGTACCCATTTTGCCTCCCTCTGATATGATCTCTCTATATTTTTTTCAAAATACATATCTCATCATGTAATCTCCTGCTTAAAAATATTTCAATATGAAGTCATGGCTGGTATGGCTCAGTGGATTGAGAGTCGGCCTGCGAGCCAAGTGTTGCTGGTTCGATTCCCAGTCAGGGCACATGACTAGGTTGCACGTCAGGTCCCCAGTTGGGGGCGTCAACGAGAGGCAACCACACATGGATGTTTCTCTCCCTCTCTTTTTCCTTTCCCCTCTCTCTAAAAATAAAATAAACAAACAAATAAATTATTTTTAAAAAAATATTTCAGTATGAGGTGGGAAAAAAGTAGGTTTACAGTTGTTTGTATGGAAAGTAATAAATAATAATACAAGAATAAACTCTACTTTGCATAGTCACAACTATAAACCTAGCTTACCCCCACCTCACCCGTATATTCCCATTCCTTTTAAGAAAATCTAGATCCAAATTCTTTTCCTTTAAGATTTTATTTATTTCTTGTTAGAGGAAGGAAAAGAAAAGGAGAAAGAGAGGGAAAGAAACATCAATGTGAGAAAAAAACATCGATCAGTCGCCTCTCGTATGTGTCCCTAAAACCCGCAACCCAAGCATGTGCCCTGACTGGGAATTGAACTGACAACCTTTCGCTTTGCAAGATGATGCCCAACCAACTAAGCTACACCTGTCAGAGCCAGACCCCAATTCTTATAATGTCCTATAAGGCCTTGCATGAAATGGCCCCTGCCTATTTCTCCCTCCCTCTCTACACTCAATACTCCACCTATAAAAAGGTACATGGAGTTTCTTCAAGGCGTCTTCCTCCCTCTTGCTTCAGGCCTTTGCATGCTCACTTCTGTCTGGAATAGCCTCCCACAGTTGCCTCCAACTTATAATTCAAATCTCAGTGGAAACAAACAACCAGAATAAATCAGGTCTTCCCGTTTCTTGCCTTCGCCGTACCTTGTGCCTTTCCTTCAGAGCACTTACTATAGTTTGTTATATTTGTATAATTATTTGTCTTTTGTCTGCCTCCATCACTGTTCTATAACCTTTCTAAGGTCAGTGACCTTATCTATTCACAGCTGTATGCCTACTGCCTAACACTATGCTAGACTCAAAGCAGGCACGCAGGACATGTTTATTGAATGATTTAGTGAATAATGGATTGAATGAATAAATGAAGGTCAAGGAGATGTGCACTACTGGAGCATATTTATATGCTGGGAGGACGAGCCAGTTGAATGAGAGAGGTTAAAGGTACATGAGAGAGAAGGGAGAGTTTTCCGAGTATTTTTCTGGAAATGTCGCCAATAAGGGGTGAGGTACGTGCCTAGAACATGGAGGCAGCCCACTCTGAAAATACTGGTATCTTCGAGAAATCAAAGGGTGTTGACTGGCTGGTGTACACTAAAGACCCTTAAATAAAGAGTCTTAAGCACTATTATCTCTCATTGGGGTGCTACCCACACATGCTTTCGGGCTCAATCTTCCCATCTTTCAGAAGGACCACAGTTTATTGAGGGATGAACTGAAGATGTAATGTGGGAAGTGATTTAAGCTATATAACGCTTTGAAAAAACTGACTCCTTTGAAGAAGGCTACAGACAGGGTCATTTACTCTCACTATTCTTATCATCACAAGTCTCCAGAAAGTATGCATAGTAGATTTTTCTCTATCTTTCATAAATTAGCCAGGCAGCTTGAAGGAGACCACAGTCCCTGGCGGTAAGGAATAAGGGAAGAAGAGGCTCTAATACCAGTGGCCTTACAAGTCAGAGGTATTTAGGTTGATATAATGTGAGCTGTGACCATGGCTATTACTTAATAAAGGAGGGGATGCAGTTCAATTTCCTCATCTGTAAAATGAGTATTAGTGACACCTACCTTATAGAGAGGGTTATTGTGAGGGAAAAATAAAACAATGATATTGTCAGTGTAAGCAAGGAGAACATGGCCTGACACAGAATATATCTTCTAACAATAGTATCATTTTTATTTGGCAGATGCAAGAGAAATACTCCTGGAGAAAGCATTCATGTTTACATCAAGTTCTAGGATGGTGCCACAGCAGAAAGTCATTTAGCAGCAATATCTGGGACCCAATCTACTTTGGATTAATGATATTTCCCAGAGCTTAAGTATCTATCTTAATGAGTAAAAAGTACAATAACTGAAAAGAAGGCATTTTAGCCCATAAAATATGGTATATACTATGGAACATAAAATTGAGTGGTAAGAAATGAAAGTGTTTAAATATATATATACGTAACAAATATTTTTACAAAATATAAATTTATGCCAATAAACTAAACAATGTATTCATCATCATTGTGAAGCCACGGAATTTGCTGGGAAGTAAACTTTTTTTCCCCTACCGCTGCCACTTCATTTAATTCCAATATTTTTAAGGTTGTATTTTATTGTTTTTTTCCATTATATAGATTAAAGCAGGGGATATTAAATCCATACACAAACACACAGAGACAAAAGTATGTTGATTACCAGAGGGGAAAGGGATAAAGAGGGTACAAAGGGGGATGGAAGGAAACCTGGCTCTGGGTGGTGAACACACAACATACAGACGATGTATCATAGAATTGTACACCTGAAACCTATATAATTTTATTAACCAATGTCACCCCAATAAACTCAATAAAAAATAAAATAATTTCCCCTAAAAAAAGCCATTTTTCAATAACAGTTCTATTATTTTGATGCTTCCCTTGTTTAAATTCCTAGATTTAAAAAAAATGTTTTCTAATGCACATTCTTTAACAGAAATCCTTTCCACTCACTTTTTCCTTAGCAGTCTGATCCAATATCCTGAAACTGGGACCACATTAACTCCAATCTCCACCCAGACAAATGTCATCAACTATGAAAAGCAAAGTCCCAAATCATACCAGGCATACCTGAGGTAGAATTTCAAGGAGCTGGTGATTGTCTTAATGTCCCAGTCACTATTATGAAAATCAACATCTCCTGGGCATTTAGAATCTATTTGGCCAAAAAAAAAGGAGAGAGAGAAAAGTTAATGTTCCAAAGATCTTACCTTTCACTCCATTAAAAGAAAAATAAGGTACATTAATTAAAAGATAGTTACTCAAAACAGTTTTCAAGAGATGAAAACCTCACAAAAAATTTATATATTCAATGTCTCAAAAATTCGCTTGGCTTTATATCAGTCAGGCTTGTAAGGAGCCTGGAAATCATCTTTCCCATTCACACAAGAAAAAAAATGTGTAACAAACAGAAAATAAACTTCATGTAGATGAATAAGAGGACCGAGATCATACACTGGGCAAACTATTGTCTCCAAAACTGAAGAGACAGGACAGGCAGATACAGAGAATCAAAACTCACTAGAGTAGAGGCCCAGGAGCAGAAAAGTTAGGAACATTCACCAAGATAGACCACATTCTGGGCCATAAAACACACCTTAACAAACTTAAAGAATAGCAGTCATGCAAAACCTGTTCTCCGATTACAATGAAATTAAACTGGAAAGCAATAACAGTAAGATATCTGAAAAAATCCCCAAATAGTTGGAAATTACACACCACACTTACAATAACATTTGAGTAAAAAAAAGAAATCTCAAGAGAAATTTTAAAATATTTCAAACCAAAGCAAAATAAAAATACAACTTATAAAAATTTGTGGGTACAGCAAAAGCAATGCTCAGAGGGAACTATTTACTATTGGATACATATATTAGACAAGTAGGAAGAGCTAAAATCAGTACTCTAAACTTCCACCTTATGAAACTACAAAAAGAACAAATAAAACCCAAATGGAGCAGAAGTAACGAAATAATAAAAATTTGAGCAGCTATCCATGCAATTGAAAACAGGAAGTCAATAAAGAAAATCAACAAAATCAAAAGATGGTTCTCTGAAAACATCAAGAAAATTGATAAACCTTTAGCTAGGTTAATTGAGAAAGGAAAAGAGAAGAAACAAATGACTAATATCAGAGGTAAAAGAGTGACAATCACTACTGCTTCCATGGACGCTGAAAGGAAAATCAAAGGATATTATAAAGAGCTCTATGGCCGTAAGTTAGACAAACTTGATAAAATGAATCAATTTCTCCAAAGACACATCCTACCAAAGTTCACACACAAAAAAAGGAATAGAAAATCTAAACAGGTTGGTGTCTATTAATTAATAACCTGCCAAAACAGAAAGCACCACACCCAGATTTGTTTACTGGTAAACCCTATCAAATATTTAAGATAGAAATTATACCATTCTCTATGGTGTCTTCCAGAAAACAGAAGCAAAGGGAATATTTCCTAACTCATTCTACGAGGTCAGCATTACTCTAATACCAAAACCACACAAAGACATTACAATAAAGGATAATTATAGATGGAATATCTCTTATGAATATAAATAAAAAACACCAGAACAAAATATTAGCAAGTAGAACACAACATTATAAATCTCACAACCAAATGGGATTTACTGTAGGTATGCAAGAGTGATTAAGCTTCAAAAATCAATTCATCATGGATAACGGGGAGGGATATGATTGTGGGAGAGGGGGTGGGTTGGGTGGGGGAGAGAAATTGGGGGGAAAGGGGACAACTGTAATTGAAAAACCAAAAATAAAAAAAAAATCAATTCATGTTATCCACTATATTAATAAGCTAAAGAAAAAAAGCATATGATCATATCAATAGATGTAGAAAAAGCAACTGAAAAAATTGAATACCCAATTACAATAAAAACTCTCAGTAAACTACGGAGAGGGAGGAAGGGGACAGAGAGAGAGAGAGAGAGAGAGAGAGAGAGAGACAGAGAGATTTGGTAAAGAGCATCTATAAAAAGCATACAGCTAATATTATACTTAATAGTGAAAAATAGAATGCTTTTCCCTCTAAAATCAGGAACAGAGTAAAGATGTCCTCTCACCACTCCTATTTAACATTGCAGTGGAAATCTTAGTTAATGAAATAAGACAAGAAAAGGAAAGGGAAGGGAAAGGGAAGGGAAGAAAAGGAAAGGTATACAGATGGGAAGGAAAAATTAAAACTACCTTCATTTACAGATAAAATGATTGTCTACAAAGACCATCACAAAATATCAACAATGACAACAAAACCCCTGGAACTAAATAACTGGAAGGCTACAGGGTACAAGGTTAATAAACAAGTCAATTAATTTTGTGTATACCAGCAACAATTGAAATATGAAATGAGAAGCATAACACCACTTACATCAGCACCCCAAAAATGTAAATTTAACAAAATCTGTACAAGAGCTATATGAAGAAGCCTACAAAACCTTGATAAAATAAGTCATAGATCTAAATCAATGGAGAGATATTCCATATAAATGGATAGGAAGTCTCAGTATGTCAGTTCTTCCTACCTTGATCTATATACATGCAATGCAATCCCAATCAAAACCCTAGCCAGTTATTATGTGGATATCAAAAACTGACCTGAAAGTTTACATGGAAAGGCAACAGACACAGAGTAGGCAATATAATATTGCAAAAGAAGAACAGTCTGAGTACTAATACTATCCAACTTTTAGACTTAGTATAAACCTACGGTAATCAAGACAGTAAAGTGAGTGCCTTGTGTCAGGCTACTATAACAAAATACTAGAGATTGAGTGTCTTATAAACAGGCATTTATTTTTCACAGTTCTAGAAGTGGAAGTTCAAGACCAAGGTAGCAGCATGGTCAGGGCCTGGGGAAGGCTGTCTTCTGTGTCGTAACCTGCAGGTTTCTCACTCTGGAATCTCCTCTAAGAGCATTAATCTCATGAACCCACATGACCTCATCACCTCCAGAAGGCTTCACTTCCTAAAGCATTACCTTTGGGGTGTCAGGATTCAATGAAGTTTAGGGGGACACCTTCAGACTATAGCATTCTGCCTCTGCCACTCCAATTTCATGTTGTTTTCACACGTAAAATACATTCATTTCATCCCTATATTTCCAAAAGTTAACTCTTTCCAACATCAACTCAAAAGTCTAAGGCCAAATGTCTCATCTAACTAAGTATCCTCTAAATCAGATATGGGTGAGATAACTCATCCTGAGGCAAACAGCTGTCCACCTGTGCACCTGTTAAACCAGTTAGGTGTTCCCAAAATGCAATGGCAGAATGGGCATAGAACAAACACTCCCATTCCAAAAGAGAGAAATAGGAAATAAGAAAGGGATAATGGGTCCTCAAGCAAGCCTAAAAGCTTAAGGCCCACTGGGGTGGGGATCCCTCCTTCCGGACACTCTAGGGTGGTGGTTCCGTTCCCAAGGCTTTGGGCAGCCCCACTCCCATGGCTTTGTTGGGCACAGCCCACGCTGCAGCTCTCCTGGGTTGGAGTTCAATGTCTGGGGTTCTCCTAGGCTGGAACTGCATACGGGTGTTTCTACTAGCCTGGAGACATGGTGGCAGCCCTGTTCCCACAGCTTCCCTGGGCACTGGCCTAGCAGGGGCTCTGATCCGTTGCTTCTATACATGAGAATACATGGGGAGTCATCCACACCCACACAGTTCTTACACTCTGCATGATGGCAGAGACGTCACCATGGCGATGTCCCCAAGGTTTACTGCCTGTGCCCTCCAGAGGGGCAGCCATTTCGATCTGTGCCTGTGCTTCTCCAGGGCACCTAGTTAACACTTTTCTCCCAGGGTGCCTGGCATATAGGAGGTGGGCTCCATCTTTTGCAATGGGAAAAGGCAAAGGAATCCTGGCTACAGGAATCAACATTTCAGTTGCTGGAATGAAGATATCCTTCTATATAAATTGAAATTGATACACTCTGAAGCATACTGCAGCCTTATTTGTGTAAAATCTTGGCCCTGTCCAAGGTCTGTTTTATTCTTAGTGAAAGTGGAGTGGCCATTCACTTAGCCATGTGTGTGTCCTCTGTAGGTTCCTTAATAGGCAGTTAAGTGAGGCTGTCCACCCCAATTTCACCTCACTTGAGTATAAAGCACAAGGGTCTGCATATAACTGAGAGATTATGATCTTTGCATTCCAATTACTTGTCAGAGAATGCAAATTCCAGCTTTATATAGCCTAATTCTTATATACATCTTCGTGACATGATCATATTTACAGAGGATTTTCTGAAGAACATGCAGTTCATCTATTCCTCTAGGTTGGTGACTTTACTGTGCTTTTCCACTGAAACACAATAACTTCTGAATCTGTGGTTCACCAGAATAGTGTTTGTTGGAGAAATTATTTCTTCTCCTGTTTTACCCATTTGGACCTGAAAGTTTTGGACAAGAACTCACGTTAATATCTTACAAACCCAAATAAGACTCCTGCTGGTCTACAATGCAACAGACCAAACAAACTGAAATGTTATTAGGTCTAGGAAGTCAGTGTTGTTCAAAAGAAGAAAAATACCATGATGAATTAAATACAAGCATCCCTCTGAAAAAAAGCATTTACTGTGAGAAAGGTTTTAAAACTTTGCCTATAGAAGATGTCAATATGATTAAAGATGTCTGCAGCGAAATTCAAATAGTAACAAAGATAAAAATCAGTCTCAGCCTCGTACTAGATGGATACTTCTTAACTCCAATAAAGATGTAGAGCGACACGCTGGTAAATGACTAATGACTATGTTGGCTACGGGAGAAGAGAGCCTTGATTTGTAGCATTTACCAATTTCCACAGTATGGGGCCGATTAAGCTATCAACATGATGTTAATGAACTTGAAGCTGGGAAAAGATGTGCACAATCAGGTCTTATAAGCCAGTCTCAGATGCCTCCAGCACCACTGAACCTGTCTCAAATGATCAGTGAAACATGAAAACTCAAGACTAGAAGCCAGAAAGGAATCCTGCTTTCACCGCTATTACTTAACATTGAGCCAGAGTGTTTGGAACAAGGATTCTCCTAGAAACATCTGAGATGCTTTTAAAAAGGATAATGTCCAGGCTCTACCCTACATAAATTAAATCAGAATTTCTGGAGGTGAGTCTTGATAGTGTTTCAAACTCTCCTGGTGACTTCAATGAATGGCAAGGCTGGTGAACCACTGGGCTATCTAGTGGAATTAAACAAGAAATAGAAACAGAAAACTTAATGTAATTAAACAAGAAAGAGAAAACTACATGTTCTTATAAGAAAAAAGAGTAATCATTATATACCTATGACATAACTGTCTACCTGAAAAACTAACACAACTGAAAATTTGTTAAAATTCACAAGCAACCTTCTTAAAAAATCTCTGGTCAGAAAATAAAGATACAAAAATCATAAACATCCTATATGCTAGCAACAATCAGTTCGAAAACTTAATTGGAAAAAACAACAGGACTCTGTGTGTTATTTATATAATCAAACCTAGGAATAAGTGTCTATAATTATCTAGAACTTATCTAAAGAAAAGTATAAAATATAACAATAAAACTTGCATAAATGAAAAATACTGTGATTCTAAACATAAAGGTGAGATATTAAAAATTCAACTTGGTTCCACTTAAGTTTTAGATTTAATATAATTCATATCAAAATGCCAACATATGGAGCATGATAACATATTTCTAATGTTTACATGGAAAAATGAAGTAGCGAAAATAACAATTTTTAAAAGAAAAGTAATTGGGGAGAATCTGTGCTACTTAATAGTGTTACCGTCAGTATGTAACTATAGATACTGATAAAGGAAAAGGAGCAAAGGGAGTTAGACATTGAGTTTAAAAAACTGGGAAGCATAAGCTGTTTGCTTCACCAAGAAGCTACAGCTTTTCACACTCCAGGGAAACACAGCAGAGTGTTCTGCCAAGGGGATTAACAACCCTCCCCCCAACCTAGATTATCAGAGGGGCACAGGAGGAGGTGCTAGACTTAGAGGACTGTAAGTCTAACTAGGGGGCTGGACCCATCCAAAGCCCGTGAAAGCTTGGGAAGTTGATTGGTCATTTTGAGAAAGCACCTGGTCCATCCCAAACCCAACAGGCCTGTGCCCTGACTGGGAATTCAACCTCTGACCTTTAGGTCAGCAGGACAATGCCCAACCCACTGAGCCACACCAGTCAGGGTTTGTTTGTTTTTAGTAACAGCTTTTCAAAGGTGATTCTAGAGTGAGGGTGGTTTCCTGTCATGTGATGTGATAAATAATAAGATTAGGAGTAAAAATAGTCATATAAATATCTTATCAAAGTTGTAACCACCACTCCCAATGAGGACACAAGAGTCTTTTCCTTACATTTAGAGGCAAAAAAAACAAAAATAAATTAACAAAAAAAAAAAAAAAACCACCTCAAAACAGTACAAAGGTACAGCAGCTCCTCTAATATACATGAGTCATGTCAGAGTGTCCAAAGTAATCAAGAAATGTGATATTACTGTGAAAGCTCTGGGTGAATAAATAGTAAGACCAGCTTTGATTACTTGCAGTTGATTAAACTGATCAAGTGACAGGAAGAAAGTGACTAACAGAAATTATGGGCAGAAATGAACCCATCAGGCGCTGACACAAATCATGGAGGCAGTGATGATTAATGTGAGGGTTGATCCGTTTCAACAAGTAGCAGTCTTGACAGTTGTATTTTAGGCTATTGCTCATCCCCCTTCTTTGGTTATAAAATCAGGTATGTTATCAGACTAAAGGACAGCTGAGAGAAAGGTCACTTGTTCCTCTGTTATTGCTGCATATAAGACATGTGTCAGAGGGAAAATGGTGAAGGGATTAGGCAGCACAAATTGGCAGTTACAGAATAATCACAGGGATGTAAAGTACAGCATAGGAAATAGAGTCAATGATGTTGTAATAACTACATATGGGGCCAGGTGGATACTTGAAATATTGGAGGGGAGGGGGAGAAGGGGGGAAAGAAGGGGAAGGGTCTAGTCAAGGAACTAGTATAAGTGACCCATGGACATGCACAACAGGGTGGGGATTGACTGTGGGATTGGGGCCAGGAGGGCAGTGGAGAGCAACAGAGGAAAAAATGGGACAACTATAATAGAACAACAATAAAAAAGATACTAAAAAAAAAAAAAAAACAAGAAATATCTGCAGGAGCACTACATAAAGTACATGATTGTCTAACCATTATGCTGTACATCTAAAACTCATACAAAATAATATAGAATGCAAACCTTAATTGAAAGAGGGGGAAAAAAAGAAAACCCCATTAAAAAATAAGAAAGCGTCTTTGGTTACAGCAGCAAAGAGATGTGTCATATATTTATTTAGTTTTAAATGGTAGGACAGGACAGACCCTACAAACAGAAGCTGAAAGTCAATTCCATGAGGAAATATGATTGTTAAAATCCCTTGCTCCAAGGGTGTGAGACTATACTCTAGAGAGGCTGAATAGCTTCCTGTAGTTGACCTCAATGAGCCACTAGAAATGTGCAGTGACAAAAGATTTCACAATATACATATTGGGTCACAGACATAAAGTACCTTATAAGTGAATAAAAAAAATAGCAATCCATCTATTGAATAATAAATGTTATAAACTATGGCAGTGGGAGACTTTTGAATATTTACTAACTAGCCATGGTACATAGTTCCAGCAATCAGCAGACAGGCTGGTCGTAAACACCACAATGGCCATACTGTGCCTCCCAGCTATTTCAGACTTGGTTCACACTATATGTGTAGGAGAGAGAGGTGCTACCTGAAAAAAAGGTGGAGGCGACATTACTCAGCAGCTTAAAATAAATACATCTGTGGCCTACTGGTTTTCCCTGGGCTCAAATTATATCAAGATTATTAATAATATTTATAACCCTGAGGCAACAATTCTGCTTCAGCAAATCTACCCAAAGTATATATTAAATTAACTCATCCATAAATATATCATCACAGAAAGGGAAACAAATAAAATGTTCAATAAGAATAAAATTATCTGATGCATTTCGGTTCTTTTATCTATCATAATAATATAGAGTCATTAAAATATCTGAAAAGCATTTTAATCATATGGGATGTGCTTACATCAAGATAATGACATGTAAATGTAAACCTCCTTACTCACTCTCCCTAAAACAAAATAGTACCACCAGAAAAACATAAGCATACACAAAGCCATGTCCTCCAAATAACAAAAAAACACCCAAATTACCTGTAAGTAGGAAAATAATTACTTGTAAGTAGGAAAATAAACACCAACTCTCAGTAAGCTATTACTCATACGCCCCCTCTACCAGCCTTTGCAGAGAATGAGAGCAATGCTAGAAAACAAGTTCATTCACAAGAAATGAGAGGCCTCGGGGACTAAAATTCACCTAAAATCAGCACCAGAATGACGGAATCTACACAAAGTGTAAAATTACTAGAAAATGGTCAGGGTAGATCCGAGCACTTAGAGAAGGGTGTTCTAAGCAGGCTTCAAAAGGTATTGCTTCTAGAAAAGATGAAGACAAAATGTAAGGAAGAGACACCCTTTGGAGACTGAGTGGACAAACAGAAGTGAAGTAAGAAGAAACTTAAGGAATGAGCAAAGATCTACGTGACAAATGGAATCAGTATCTGACAAAGTAGATTCCAGTACAAAAAAGCATTAAGTGAGACAATGCATACTTTTGAATGCCGAATGCCATACTCAAAATGAAAAATGAAAATGACAGTTGTAAATATCTGTGCATCAAATAACATAGCAACCAACTTTATAATGCAAAGACATAGGAGACACAAGGAAATATCAACAGAAACACAAATAACAAGAGACTTGAACATACCATCTTCATCACACAACAGATAAAGAAAACAAAGAACGATTTAGGATATAGGAGGCCTGAACAGTAAAATCAATAAGGTCGTTCTTACAGATATACAGACATATCTCATTTTATTGTGCTTTGTTTTATTGCGCTTCACAGATACTGAATTTTTTTCACAAATTGAAGCGAAAACCCTCCGCCAGCAAAAAGATTATGACTCAATGAATGCTCACATGATGGTCAGCATTTCTAAGCAACAAAGTATTTTAATTAAGCTTGTACATTGTTTTTTAGACATTATGCTATTACACACTTAATAGACTATAGTATAGTGTAAACATAAATTGTATACGCACTGAGAAACCAAAATATTCATGTGACTCACTTTATTGCGATATTTGCTTAATTGTGGTGGTTTGGAAGCAAACCTGCAATATCACTGAGGTATCCCTGTAGGTCAAATAATAAACCCACACCTTTACAGTCAATTAGTATTTGACAAAGGAGGCAAGAGCACACAATGCAGTAAAGACAGTCAATTCAATAAATGGTGTTGGGAAAATTGGACAGGTACATGTAAAAAAAATGACACTGGACCACCTTCTTCTACCACATACAAAGTGGATTAAAGAGTTAAATGTTAGCCTCAAAACCATAAAAACCCTGGAAGAAAACATAGGCGGTGAAATCTCGAACATTTCACGTAGCAATATTTTTTCTGATATATGTTCTTGGGCGAGAGAAACCAAAGAAAAAATAAACAAATGGGGCTACATCAAGCTAAAGTTCTTGCACAGCAAAGGAAACCATCAACAAAATAAAAAGACAACCCACTACTTGGGAGAACATATTTGCTGATACAACTGATAAGGGGGAATTAGTGTCCAAAATTTATAAAGAATTTATAAAACAGCACCCCCCCACAACAAATTCAATTAAAAAATGGGCAAAAGACCTGAATAGGCATTTCTGGAAAGCGGACATACAGATGGCCCATAGACATATGAAAGGATGCTCAATGTCACTAATCATCAGAGAGATGCAAATTAAAACCACAATGAGATACCATCTCACACCTGTCAGAATGGCCATCATCAACAAATCAACAAACAACAAGCGCTGGCTGGCAAGGATGTGGAGAAAAGGCAAACCTCATGCTGCTGTGTGGGAGCTGACCTCACGAAATGGAAACTGTCCCAGCAATGTTGAGCGCCTGCCAGGACCTCCCTTGGAGTGTGCTTTCTGTGGAGCTCATTGGGCGGTGCTCTGTTGTGCTATGAAGGCAGCCCCCAGATGTGTTGATCCCGAAGCCTCTTGAGAGGGCCCTGGTGCAGGCCCTGCCTATGCCTAGCCCTGGGCTACCTGTTCGGAGCTACAGAACAATCCTATTCACATTTGGTAGCTGCCTGCGCTTGGACTGGGTGCATGTGGGAGGGGCCAAATGTGCACCAAGGCTGGCTGCCACTACTACAAGCACTGGGACAAGTCAGCAAAAGGCCCAAGGCACCCCAAGACCCACATGCCTGCCAGCTGCCTGTTAGGCTCAGGCACTGAAAGAGCTTCAGGCAGTACATGACTTGTGTGAGGCAGGTCCCCAGAGTCGTCAGGGATGGGCAAGTGGTGTTCACCAGATGAATACAGGTTGAAACTCTGCACCAGCGCCAGGTGTGAGACCACTCATCAGAAGTCTCAGGGTTCACCAAACCTAGCCATCACCTGACTGAGGTCTGGGGACCTTTGTGGTGGAGCAGGGTCTCACGGAGTTGTCAGGGTGGAACTAGTAGAATTCATAAGGCTAAACAGATTAAGACCTGGCCCTGCGGAGGGAGGGCCAAACACAGGAAAACTGGTGCCTGACAGCTGAGCTTCCCTGGCATTCCTCTAGAGTTTTTTTAAGAAAGACCGCAGTGCAGGCCCAGGCTGGTTACTGCTGGCAGAGTCAACAGCCATGCCTGAGTTGGTTAGGGCAGCACCCTTGGGTGTCATTGGTGCGGAGCAGACATTGTTCCCCAAGCCAATGCCCTGTGGTGGGGGTGCTTAACCCAGGAAAAATGGCATTCTTGGATAGTGCGGGAGAGGGACTCAACACAGAGCAATTGGTGGCTGTCCCTCCAGCCCTCTCTCCAAAGCACCACACTTCAATGTCTTCCTGTATGGACTCTGGCACCTCCCAAGACACTATCTTTCTGCCAGAGCCCAGGGTGAGTACCTGTGAGTGACAGTTCGTGTGCAGGCCCTTTAAGAGGATGCCTGCGTTTCTATAGTTTTCTATCTCATTCGGGTGGATGGAATCCCAGCTGATTTTCACAGCCTGCTGTTATGTGGGCTCCTCTTCCTGGCACTGGTGTTCTGGGCTGGGAGCCCTCACTCCTCAGGCAAGATCTCTTCAGTCAAAATATCTTTCCTGATTCTGAACTGCCGCACATGGGTGTGGGTCCAGCCCGTTTCACGTCTCCACCCTTCTGCCAGTCTTGAAGTGGCCGCTTCTGTATATCCTTACTTATAAGACTGCTGTTCAGCTAATCTTCAGATGTTTATCCAGGTTAACGGTTCTATCATTTAGTTGTAATTTTGATGGGGTCATGGGAGGAGGGGAACACAGCCTCCACCTTCTCCACCATCATGGACTGAATCTTGTTTCTCTAAATAAAGTTTTACTAGAATACAGCCACTCTCATTAGCTTTTTTTTTTTTAACTTTTCCATATTGTTTTACTCTTCAATAAAAATATTTGCTTTAAAAATCGAAGAAAAATAAATGGATGCCGCTCACATGCATTGTTGGCCTAGGCTCCTCCCTCAACATTCGCTGGCACATGGTCTGTGGTTGCTTTCTCACCGCAGGAGTGGAGCGGCAGAGCCGAGTGGTTGAGACAGAGACCATATGGCCCTCAACGCCTAAACTATTTACTATCTGACCCTTTACAGAGTTTGCCAACTCCTATACCAGTTCATTCATTGTAATTGCTGTGTAGTATTTCATTGTGTCAATTTATAACATGCTTACGGACATTTTTATGTCTTCCATTTGTCACTTTTTAAAACCTCGCATTATTTTTCCTTTATCAGCCTGCGTGTGCTGTCATGTTCCCTCACTGCTGCCAGTGGAGATCAAATGGACACTGAACTTAACCTTCTGAAATATATTTAGTCAAAAATCGTGATGCCCAGCCAAAGGCCTGATATGAGAAGAGCTTTCCAAGAGTTGAGAGCTTAAATGGTAACAAGGAAGGTATGAAGTAAAAAATGAAATTAAAAAAAAAAAAAAAAAGCTGAAATTTTCAAATCGTTTTCGGTCCATGATGAAACTGAGGGAAAAAAACGGCAAGTTTAACATGATCTGTTATATAAAATAAGTATTTCTCAGTAGTTGTAGAGAGCACCTAATCATTAGGAGGTAACCACTTTATCTGTTAAGAATTCATGCATCAATGACAATAAAAAATCAGAAAAGACTATAGGATATCCTGAGGGGTGTGTCCAAATATCCAGGCCTGCCATCTACTGTGAATAGTAAGCACAATCCCTGGGCCCATGATAATTTTAGAGGTTCATGAATTGTTTTAATTTCTTTTAAAATCAAAATAAAATACCAATGTAATCCGGTCTGAATATTTGCCCTTATAACAGGCATAAAGTAGAACTGTTAATATTTTTATGGAAGAATTGGCCTATGAAAGCAGAAGTGCCTATGGATATGGTAATGTGGCCTTGCAGATTACCTTGCGAGAGTTCCAAATTCAGGAGCACCATTATGAAGACTAACAAAACCACAGTTGAAATGTGGGTGGTTAAGATTGCCAGACTCCACTAAATAATTCCATGGCTCCGCAGCTGCAGCCACTAAGCCCACACCATTGAAATAATTGATTCAGCCAAATTAAAAATTACCACATACACTCATACTGACCTTTACAAATCCCTTTAAAATTGTCAGAAGAACTATTATTACCTTCTTGAGTGGCAGACTCTAATGAATGGGGGAAGAAACAAATTTATGTGGAATTAAAACGAAGTTTTAGCCAACATGAATTACATTAACCTGCAAACATATTGTTCATGGTAGGTATAAAGACTATGACCTGAAGGCTCCAAATTTTCCCCCCATTTGAATTTTCTTTTAATCCCTGTGTTTATATGCACCCTATTCCTTTCGGTTGCAATGGAAAAGTAGAAAAGTGTACGAGAATGTATCAGCAAAGAGATACAAAAAAAGGGTAATAAGCACATGAAAAGACGCACATAGCATTAATCATTAGAAAAATGCAAATTAAAACCACAATGAGATGCCATATCACATATACAATGATGGCTATAATTAAAAAACAGAAAATTGCAGGCACTCCTCAGGCTATGGAAAAATTGGAAACCTTGCACAATGCAGGTAGGAATGTAAAATGGTTCGGCTGCTGTGGAGAACAGTTTAGCAGTTCCTCACAGAGTTACAGAATTAATATGTCCAGCAGAAATTTTATTCCTTGTTACATAAGCAAAGAATTGCAAACAGCTACTCAGATACGCACATGTACTGTACATGCAGGTTCATAACAGCACTGCTCACAATAGCTAAAAGATAAAAAGAGCCCAAATATCCATCAATAGATGAGTAGATAAACAAAATGTATATCCTTACATCCAACAGAATATTATTTAGCCATAGAAAAGCATGAACAATTCGTACATGCTATAATGTGGGTGAAAATCAAAATATTATGCTAAGTGAAAAAGCAAGACAAAATATTGCATATTACAAAATTCCACATACATGGAATTGTCTAAGTACGGAATATCCAGAATAGGCAAATCCACAGAGATAAAAATCAGATTAGTGCTATCAGGGAAAGTGGGAAGTGCAAAATGGGAAGCAACTACTTAATGGGAAAGGGGTTTTCTTTTGGGCTGATGAAAAAAATTTGGAACTACATAATGGTGGTGGTTGCACAACATTGAAAAGTTACTAAATGTCCCTGAACTCTTATCGTTAAAATGGTCAATTTTATGTTTATGTGAATTTTGCTTCAATTAAAAAAAAAGCATCAAGGCCCTCTGAAATATTTACATCATTCTCTACAGTTAACTTGAAGAGAGAGTGCACAATTTAGGTTAGAGTGGATTAAAATGGAACAAAATAATAAGAAACTATAGCACGAACCTAACCTATCACTATTTTAGTAGTAAGGTACACCTGCAAAGGTTTGATTAGGAGTGATAAAGAACTCACCAACAAATGAATCCACAGCAGGGAGATTTATAAGAAAGGATAAAGAACTTACAAAAGACTGTTTGGATTTTACATGGCATTTGTTTACTTAATACTAAATTAGATAAAAAGTCAATAGACTGATGAGCACCCTTGAACTTGCCAGGGACTGATTGATGAAATGGATCAGTGATGGTAATTAATTAAGTCATTAGAGTTGGCTAGGTAAAAAAGATGGCAGGGCTTGGAAGGAATGGCTATAAAATAGAAGCTTTTAAGGCTCTTTCAGCTAAATCACTCCCAAAAGGTGAAACAAGTTGACACTATGAAGAAAATGAAGTAACTGAGAAAAAGCTGTAGAGAAGAGTAGCTATAAATTCATCTCTGAATAAAATTTTGAGATAAGAAGTCACTTTGAAATTGAAATTCCATTATTATTCTAATACTTCCTATTTATAATTTCACATCGATAGAACTTACACTGAAATGCCTTGTGCTCACTCTGAGAGAGAAAATTTCATATACATATGTGAAATTTATATATATATACATATAACTTGACAGAGAAATTAGAAGTATATGAATTACATGTGGGGTGAGGTTGAAGAGTGTAAAGGGGGTCAAATATATGGTAACAGAAGAAAACTAAACTTTGGGTGATGAGCACACAATGCAATATACAGATGACGTACTACAGAATGGTCATTTGAAACTTATATAATCTTATTAAACAATGTCACCCCAATAAATTTGACTTAAAAAGGAAAAAAATGTAAAGTACATGAACTACATCTAAGGAAGCAAAAGAATTACAATCCAGAAACGCAGGACCATTATACCACGTAAGTAAAATAATGGTGGCACATATCTACAATACAGCTGTGGCTTCAGTATTCAGGACCCTTCTTTAAATCCAGGGGTTGGCAAAGATCTCCTATAGACCAGCAGATAGCAAATAATTTCTATCTGCCAGCCATAAAGTTTCTGCTGCAACTATTCAACTCTGCCATTGTAGAGTAAGACAAGCTGTAGACAATAAGCTTTTTTTTTTTAATGGGTGTAGCTTTATTTCAGTGCAATTTTATTTATAAAACAGGCAGTAGGCCATACTTTGTCAAACCCATGTAACAGGACGCCTAGCTGGAAAATATTATCTTTACAGCCTCTTAGAAAGCATGAGTTAACCGAGGCTGAAAAACTCGTGATGAAACACATTTTCTGTCATAAAACTGATAGAACTATTCTGCATCGTAAAACTCTCATAAAAATCAAATGATCCTGAACAAAGGGAGACCCTAAACTCCTTTTGTATTCATACCTGTTGTGTTTCCATGCAGTTTTTGAGGAGGAAAACTAATCGTAACGGGATTTCTTGGGTGAGGTGAAGCCAGCGCTACCCGGTCCTGCATAGAAACAGCTGTATTGCTTCACCTGTAGTGATGAGGGAACCAACATAATTGGGACACCGAGAGCAGCTAAGAACAAAGAAAAGGGATGGGTTGCTTACTGCAGCTGGCCTGCCTTTGCAACAATGGAAGTAGTTAACACGGGTCAGAGACTTTCCCCCAGCAGGTTTGAAGAGGAATGGAACATACACATCCATAGAAAAGCTCTGGGAGGCTGATTGGTGAAAGTCTTTTCCTGATGAAACCAGCCAAAATGACTGGGGAAAGAGGCTTTTTCTTTTTTCTTTCTTTTTTTAAAAAATAATTTATTTAATTGTTTCTTTGTTTATTTATTTTATTTTTAGAGAGAGGGGAAAGGAGAAAGAGAGGGAGAGAAACATCACTGTGTGGCTGCCTCTCACTCGCGCCCCCAACTGGGGACCTGACGTGCAACCTAGTCATGTGCCCTGACTGGGAATCAAACCAGCGACACTTGGCTCGCAGGCCGACGCTCAATCCACTGAGCCACAGCAGCCAGGGCTTGGCTTTTTCTTTAAATACACAAAAAAACTAAAGCAAAGCAACAAGGAACAGGGAGAAGCAGGAATTATGATACAACCAAGGGACAAAATAATTCCCCAGTAACTGATCCTAAACAAATGGAGATCTATTAATTGCCTGACAAAAAGGAAATTTGAAATCATCTTAAAGAAGCTCAGTGAGTTACAAGAGAACAAGTAGACAAGTAAATGAAATCAGGAAAACAGCACATAAGCAAAATGAGAATTTCAACAGAGCCATAAAAAAGCACCATACAGAAATTCCAGAGCTGAAGAAAATGAGAAATGAACTGAAAAATTCAACAAAGAGGTTCAACATCACAGTTAGGTCCAGCCTTTTCTTTCAACATTGCAACCAACCTTTTTGCTTCTACTCCATTATAACCTTAGGAGACCATTGTCCTATAATGTGATCTGTCATTGACTAAAACATCATTATGTGGCACATGACTTGTATAGAACAACTACCACTCAGAACTCCCTGAAGACCAGCAGAACAGATTTTCTACAACAAAGGATACAGAAAGAGGCACATCGAGTGGGATTATTGAAAGGGATGCAAGAAAGGTTTAACACCCGAAATTCAATCATGATACACTACATTAACAAAACAGCCCTGGCTGATGTGGCTCAGTGGATTGAGCACCGGTCTGCAAAACAAAGGGTCCATTGGTTCGATTCCCAGTCAGGGCACATGCCTGGGTTGCGGGCCAGGTCCCCAGCTGGGGGTGCGAGTGAGAGTCAACCACACAGTGATGTTTCTCTCCCTCTTTCTCCCTCCTTTCCCCTCTCTCTAAAAATAAACAAAACTAAAAAAGAAGAAAAATGATATGATCATATCAATGCAGAAAAAGCATTTGAAAAAACACAACATCCATTTATTAACAAAACTTTCAACAACCTAGGTATAGAGGGAAAATACCTCAACATACTAAAGGCCACATCACATATGACAAACTCACAAATAACATAATCCTGAAAAGCTGAAACATTTCCATTCAGATAAGGATACCTACTCTCACTACTTTAATTCAACATAATATTGGAAGTCAGACAAGAAGAAGAAATAAAAGGCATCCAAATTGGAAAGGAAGAAGTAAAACTGTCACTATTTGCAGATGACATGATATTATATATAGAAAACCCTAAAGACTACACCAAAAATCTATTAGAATTAACAAATTCAGTAAAGTTGCAGGATACAAAATTAACATTTAGAAATACATTGTTTTTCTATACGTTCACAACAAACTATTAGGGCAATTCATAAAATAATCTATTCACAATTGCATCAAAAAGAATAAAATACTTTGAAATAATTTAAGAAGGTAAAGATGCGTAGTCTGAAAACTATAAGACAATGATAAAAGAAATTTAAAATGATATAAATAAATGTAAAAATATAACGTGCTCATGAACTGAAAAAATTAATTATTGTTAAATGTCCATACTACCGAAAGAAATCTACACATTCAAAGCAATCCTTTCAAAATATCAGTGGTACTTTTCACAGAACAAAAATATCTGGCAATTTGAGATCCTTTGAAGCCACAAAAGATTCCAAACAGCCAAAGCAGAGAGAGAATAAAGCTGGAGGAGTCATGCTCCCCAATTTCAAACTAGAAAAAAGCAGAAAGATAAACGAAAAAGAAATAAACTTGACCATGTATGTGTGGGCTCAGAAATAAACCCACACAGATATGGTCAATTAATCCATGACAAAGGAGACAAGAATATACAATGGGAACAAGAGAGTTTTCAATAATGGTGTTGGAATACTGAACTGATACATACAAGAAAATGAAACTAGATCATTTTTAAATACCACATACAAACATAAAACTCAAAATGAACTAAAGACTTAAATATATGACCTGAAGCCATAAGACTCCTAGAAGAAATCAGAAACCGTAAACTCTTTGATATATCAGTCTTAGCAATAACTTGTTGGCTACGTCTCAGGCATGGGCAGGAAAAGCTAAAGTAAACAAAGGGGAATATATCAAACCACAAAGCTTTTTCACAGTGAGGGAAATCATCAACAAAACAAATATAGAGAAGATATTTGTGAACGATATTTCTGATAAGGGGTTAATTGTGCAAAATATATAAAGAACTCATATAGCTCAATACCATAAAATAATCAATTAAAAATTAAAATAAAACATGAATAAACATAACTCCAAAAAAAGAAATACAAATGGCCAACAGACATATGAAAATATGTTCAACATCACGAATCATCAGGGAAATGCAGAACAAAACCACAATGAGATATCACCTCACCCCTGTCAGAATAGCTATTATAAAAATATACATATCATAATAACTGTATTCTGACAGTTGCTTACTAGACTTATGGTGATCAATTTGTAAGATATATAAATGTCTAATAACTGTGTTGCATACCACAAACTAATATAATATTGTATGTTAACTATAACTTTAAAAAATAATTAAACAAAAATGCAAATAAATACTGGCAAGGATTTAGAGAACAGAGGACTAGTACACTGTCGGAAGGATTGTAAATTAGTGCAGTCACTATGGAAAACTGAATAGAGGTCCCTCTAAAAAGTTAAAAATATAACTACCATATAACCTAGCAATTATACCTCTGGGTATTAACCTGAAGAACTTGAAAACAGTAAATGAATGAAGAAGGGGTGTGTGTGTGTGTGTGTGTGTGTGTGCGCACGCGCGCGCGCGTGTGTGTGTGTGTGTGCGCGCGCGTGCGCACAAATAGCACTTGATTTCGCTTATGTGTGAAATCTCAAGGAGAAAACAAATGTCAAACAGAACAAATCAGAAACAGACTCATCAATACAGAGAACCAATTGATGGTTGCCAAAGCAGAAGGGAGTGGGGAGACAAAGGGAAAAATACAAACTTCCAGTTATAAAATAAATAAGTCCAGGGGATATAATATACAGTATAGAGAAACATCGATAATATCATAATACCAATAGCTTCTTAAGGTGACAAATTATTGGAATTCTTATGGTGATATCTTCTTAAGGTATATAGATGTCAGGTCACTATATTATACTCCTGAAACTAGTATAATATTTTATGTCAAATATATATTAATTTTTAAAAATGTGTAGAAACTTAGCAGCAACAATAATGCACACACGCACACACACACACACACATTTTTGTTCATAGAACAAGATGAATTCCATACTGACCATGTTATAATCAGTGTGGAAATCTGGGTGAGGGTAGGGTAGAAATTACCAAAAGCATACCTAGAGAGCACAGAGTACAGTTTTATTAAAACAGAAAGATCAAGTCAAATAAAAAAATACCCAAGAATTTCAATTTCATGTGAGGCAGTTAAAGTCTACCCTTCACAGGAAAAGCAAATATAATTAACTCCATCAGAATTAGAAGAAATTTGAAAACTATTCTCAAGCTGTGTATTAGAAAATTCACACAAAGAGCACTACCTGTCCATGGTTTCCAAATATCAGCATGCATTATATTCACACAGCTTCTCAAGCTACACCTTCTGAGACTTTGCATCTTAGATCCCAGGATGCTTAACAAACTTTGCAGATCATTGAGACACAGGGTGCTCACCACAGATGGACACACACTGCCCTCTGTAGGCTGTGCTTCTGCTATTTTTCCGGAGAAACTCAAATCCCCACTCTGAGATGCACACCACAACATAGGAAGACTAGGAAAATGCAGAAAAATATTTTACCAGAACTTTGAAACCTATTGCAGAGGGTATACTGTGGCAAATAATTCTATTTTCATACAAAAATACAAATAATAAGAAGAGATTTCAACTGAGAAGATATGTAAAGCCTTCTGAGGAACACACAGCAATTGTCATTATCTGCCCAAAGTAGTGAGGGCCTGTCATATACAGAGAAAATGAGTCCACACCATCCAGATCTGAAAAGTTTAGTTCCAAATATAACCATGAGATACCAGAGGCCAGGATGCTGGCATATACTATGGTTAAGACATGTATTTTCTTTATCACAAATTTCTTTTTTTATCACAAGTTTCTTAAAGGAAGGCAGTTTCTCAAACAATAACCTTCTGGCTATATGCATCAGAATCACCTTGGTTGCTTGATTAAAATGAAGATTTCCACCTTAGTTCTACTAAATTGGAATTCTGAAGGAAGAGGTCAATAAACCCCACACCCACAAACACAGGTATGCACACACATACGCAAATATTTAACAGTACAATCCAGTGCCTTTCAGTACATCCATGAAGCTGGACAACCATCACCGCAGTAAATTGTAGAATATTTTCATAATTCCAAAATGAAACTTCACACCTCTTTAGCAGTTAATTTCCCTTTTCTTCTTCCCCACCTTCCCACCCTGCCTCACTAGGCAACCACTAATCTACTCTCTCTCTCTGTATGGGTCTATTAGGGATAGTTTGCATAAATGCAATCACACAACATATGGTCTTTGATTACTGTCCTCTACTAATATGAGGTTTTCAAGGTTTGGCCATGTTATATGTATCAGTACTTGATCCCATTTAATTAAAGAAAATATTGCATTGAATGAATATACAAAAATGTCTATTTTATACAAGTATATTACATGAAAGAGGCAATGAAGAGAAAATTAAATGCTTGTTTCCAAAATGAAGCAGGATTCAGGACTTAATCTCATTTATAGACAATTCTCCGGTACTCTCACCCTTGTTTATTGACAGTAATTACAAGCAAAGGCTACCTGTAAGGACTCAAGAAGCTTAGCACACACATAGATAATGATGCCATGAATGCTGAATACAGATAGAAAGTTTTTTTAAAAAAGCTTTAAAAAGACCCCATGGCAAGGCATATGACTCTCTGGATCTGTGCTGTCAAGTAGCCATAGCCACATTTGGCTATTTTAGTCTAAATTTACTGAAATTTAAAACAGAGTTCTACAGATGCACTAGCTACACTTCAAATCCACACTGGCCAGATGTATATCTACCAGCTACCATATTGGACAAATCAGAGAACATTTGTATCACTTCAGAAAATTCTGTTGGACAGTGCTCCTGTAAAGATAGATAAAACTATCCCAGATGACTCATTCATTAACTCAAAACATATTAATTAAAAGTGTACTATGTGGCCCTGGCTTGTGTGGCTCAGTCAGTTGGAGCATCGTCCCATAAACTGAAAGGTCGCAGGTTCGATTCCCGGTCTGGACACATGCCTGGGTTGCAGGTTCAATCCCCGTTCAGGGGGTGTGCGAAAGGCAACCAATGGATGTTTCTCTCCCTCCCATCTCCTCTCTCTAAGAAATCAATAAGTATGTCCTCAGGTGAGGGGAAAAAAAGTCTTCTACGTGCAAGGCACTGTTCTAAATACTACGCATACCATAATACACAACACAGATAAAATTCCTACCACATATATAATGGGGTTTTTCTTTTTTGCTTAATCTCTTCACTTTATTTCATCCAGACCCTAATACACCCCCCAAAGCTGTCAGTCTACCCCATGTATTCATGGTTCTGTTTTCATTTTGTTCATCAGTTTATCTTATTCATTAGAGTCCACATAAAAGTGAAATCACATGATACTTGTCTTTCTGACTGGCTTATTTCACTTAGCATTATTTTTCAATTACAATTTACATTCAATATAATTTTGTATTAGTTTTAGGTATACAACATAGTGGTTAGACAGCCATATACTTTACAAAGTGCTCCTCCTCAATATTTCCAGTACCCATCTGGCACCATACATGTTTATTACCATATTACTGACTATATTTCCTATGCCGTACTTTACATCCCCGTGACTTTTTGTAAGAACCCCAATTTGTATTTCTTTTTTTATCCTCCCCTGAGAATATGCTTATTGATTTTAGAGAGAGGGACGGGAGGGAAAGAAACATCAGTGTGAGAGAGAAATGTCTATCAGCTGCCTCTTGCATGCACCCTGACTGGAAACCCAAGTCACGACCTAGGCATGTGCCCTGACAGGAATCGAACCTGCAATTTTTTAGTTTACAGGGTGATGCTCCAACCAAGTGACCACACTGGCCAAGGCCAATGTGTACTTAACGATCCCTTCAACTTTTTCACCCAGTGCCCCAATCGCCCTCTCCTCTGACAATCACCAGTCTGCTCTCTACATCTATGAGTCTATTTCTATTTTATTTACTTATTTAGTCCTTTATATTCCATGTACAAATAAAATCATATGGTATTTGTCTTTCTCTGACTTATTTCATGTTGCATAATGCCCTCTAGGTCCATGCTGTTGCAAATGGTAAGATTTCATTCTTTTTTATGGCCAAGTAATATTCCATTGTATATATGTACTATGTTTTTTCATCTCCTTGTCTATTGATGGGCATTTGGATTGCTTCCATATCTTGGCTACTGTAAATAATGCTACAATGAACATAAAGATGCATTTTTTTTCAAATTAGCGTTTTGGGGTTTCTTCAAATATATTTACAGAAGTGGAATCACTGGGTTATAAGGCAGTTTTCCATTTTTAATTTTTTGAGGAAACACCATACTGCTTTCTACAGTGGCTGCACCAGTCTGCATTCCCACTAATAGTGCACTAGGGTTCCCTTTTCTCCACATCCTCGCCAACACTTGTTATTAGTTAATTTTTTTTTTAATAACAGGCATTCTGACTAAGTAGTAAAACCTTTCTTTTATTTAATCTTCACCAGAGAACATTTTTTCACTGAGAGACAGAGAGAGAGAGGAGGGGGAAAGAGAGAGATAGAGAGAAAGAGAGAGAGACAGAGAAACATTGATGTAATAAAGAAACAGAATTGGTTGCCTTCTTGTACGCATACCAACCAGGGATCAAACCCACAACCTGGGCATATGCCCTGATTGGGAATCGAACTCACAACCATTCATTCTACATGACAGTGCTCCAACCAGCTTAGCCAAAGTGGCCAAGGCTGTAACATTTCTCTTAGCAATATTTTTTCTGACATATCTCCTTGGACAAGGGAAACAAAAGAAAACATAAGCAAACGGTTCTGCATCAAACTAAAAAGTTTTTTCACAGCAAATGAAAACATCAACAAAAGGAAAAGAGAACCTACTAAATGGGAGCTGATATTCACCAAGGATATATCTGATAAGGGCTTACTATCCAAAATTTATAAAGAACATAGACAACTCAACACCAAAAATAACATATAACCCAATTAAAAAGTGGGCAAAGGACCTGAATAGACACTTCTCCAAGGAGGACATACAGATGGCCAGCAGACATATGAAAAGATGCTCAATGTCACTAATCATCAGAGAGATGCAAATTAAAACCACAATGAGATCACTTCACACCTGTTAGAAAGTGTATTTTTAATAGAAAAAAAGAGTCAGCTACTTTTCATAGCAAGAAAGTAGTTTCAATGATTTAAGAACAGGAAAAAATAGAACTTTAATATTTAGAATTATAAAAATATAAGACCGGTCTTGCTAGGAATGGTTCATCTCAAACTTCACGAAACTATTAAGATATTCAGAATTGTGTGAAAAAAATTAGAAATTGTATCTTGCATAGTATGAATATAAACGTTAATATTTGTCGGATTGTTTCACCAATAAAAATGGAGAAAGAGATTAAGGAACAAACTTTATACTGTAAACCTAATAATTATGTTCCCTGAGTATATAAAAAATGTCTTCTGAGTCACATACAAAGTATTACTTTGGAAGGCAGGGAGTAATTTGAGCTCCCATTTGGTTATATGTTTAACTTATTTGGCTGGAAAAAATAAATTGTAGCATGACTAAAAAAGAAATGTAACTATGTAAGCCAAAGCAGGTTTTTCTTCTTTAAATAGCTAAGTAGAAAAACAACCTAGTTATTTTCTGTTCAAAATCCAAGATAATATTTTAACCCACATTTTGGCAAGAAAAAGTTTACTCAACTATATGACAATGGTGAACTTTACCTGAACCCTGTGCTTTGAGGAGACAGGGATGGTTTAGAATTTCCCCCATCCTTTTGGTCCAAAGAAACAACTAATTTCAATGGACTACCACGCTGTCACTTACAAGGTACATCTCCCTACTTTCATATGACTCATGTAAAACTCCTGATAAATCCCTTTCTTATCAGCTTCTCTAAAACCCCAAATTTCATTCCTCTCCTATGAGATGCATCTCATTAATAAAGGCTCGCCCTGTTGCAACAGTCTGAATAAAATCATCCCCTGAATGGTCTGTGTTTGACAAAGCTACTATAATCAAAACAGTGTGGTACACAGAGAATAGATCTTAAAAGTTGTCATCACAAGATAAAAAAAAAAATTGTAACTGTTGGGGGGGGGAAGTGTGGTACTGGCACAAAGAGACGGAAACTAATAGAACAAAATAAACATAGCAGAAATACATCCCCCCATATATGTTGAAATGATTTTTGACAAGGGTAGTAGGACCATTCGGTAGGGACAGGACAGTCTTTTCAAGAAATGTAACTAGGAAAATGGGATATCCACAGAATCTGAGATTCCTTATGGAAAGTTCCAGCAAAGTATGCATAAAATGCCTATGTAGTCAATTACCATTCTTGCTGCATTTCTTTAAATAATCATGTCAAATCTAGTGAGACTAGACTTACTTGGTAAAAAAAAAAAAGTCAAAAAGGGGGATTACTTTTTATGAGACCTTTATGTTTCAATGAAATATTATAGCATGCCTTTAAGGATCATTAAATTCTAGTTATTTTCATTGCCTTTGAGCTCCTTTTTCCCTCTTGGTAAATCACATTTTGTCAGTATCTACCAAATTGTCAATTACTGTAGTTTCCTTTGATATCTGGCTCCAACACTCCAAATTAACATTTCCAATTTTCCCTAGCCTCCTGTCTTGGCATCACTAAGTACTAAAACTGCCAACTTCTCAGAGCCCTGAAAGCTGAAACTAGACAATTTGATTAAAACTTCACAAAAAAAAAAAAAAAAAAAAATCAGCACAACAGGTCATGTACAGGCAACATTCACACATGGAGTTGCTGCTTGTGCCACTCAGGATGGTGTGAGCTCAAACACCTAGAAAACCTCACAACCAGCTGCCCAAATACCAAGTCACAACAGATGGTTCATCTGGTCCTGAATGAACAAATGGTGACCAAATGCAAATGGACTTAAATTGTCCAAAGAATAAAGAACGTCTACTTGTTCCTTGATCGAGGGAAAGGACAGACAGGAAATCGGGGTCAGGAGGGAGGAGTAGGAACATCCTGAGATCACTTCCTTCCACAATACAGCAAAGCTACAACTACATACAGAACAACTATCACTGAGAACTACCTGAAGACTGGCAGAACAGATATTCTGCAACGAATGTAAAGAACAAGGAACATTCAGATGGGTAAGAGGGGCAGAGATACAGTCTAACGAGGACCCACACCACAATGTGATGACCCACCAGTGGTAGGGGTATCACAATGGTAGAGGTCCATGCTGCAGAGTGAGGGATCTGAGCCCTGCATAGGCTCCCCAGCCTGACACACCCATAATATCTGCCTATAAAGAACAGTGGAGCTTACATTTGGGAGAGCTGAAGGGCTGTAGGAAACTGAGACTCCTCTCCCAAAGAGTTCATAAACAAACTAACTCACAATGAGACCGAGCACAGAGTCACCAGTCTGAAAATCACGTGGGTTATATGCAAAGGAGTTATATTGACTAATCATAGGGCAAGTGTTGGAGGAGCACGTATGTGTTAGAACTGTCTCTGGGGATGGAAGTGCTGATGGGCACCATTTTATTTATTCTCCTGCAACCTAGCCGGCCTGGTGCTGGCATGGCAGGTGCCTTTTTTGGTGCTCAGTCTTGCTAGCCCTGTCCATCCCACATGGGCATTTTGGAGGTCCAGGCCACTCAACCTGCCTGCTCCAACTGGCACCCCCCCGAAGTGTTTCCCACTCTACCACAGAAAGTGGGCAGCCTCAGCCCGCATCAGGACCCAC
This sequence comes from Furipterus horrens, assembly GCF_987537825.1. Lineage (NCBI taxonomy): Eukaryota > Metazoa > Chordata > Mammalia > Chiroptera > Furipteridae > Furipterus > Furipterus horrens. The sequence continues at coordinate 9,297,568 of NW_028327187.1, forward strand.
ACAAAGTGCTTCTTGCCCTACACCCAGCGTGCAGACTCAGCGGGCACCAACGTCCCTCGGAAACAACTCTCACCCTTACAGAGTCGAGGGATGGGCCCAGATAGCAGCAGCACCCCCACAAAACAGGTCCCGCACCACCATACCAGGCAGGTGGCCTCGGCTGGTATCAGCACCCCAACTCAGGAGCAAGCCCCCCCCCCCACTGCACCCTCAGTAGCCAAGACCAAGCCTTCCAGGCAGCAGCAGTGAAGGCCGGCTGCTCACGTAAGTGCACTAGAAGCAGTCAGAGTAAAAGCCAGCAGCAAGCAAGCAACAGCAGGGCTCTGACGCGCACACAAGTGTCCGCACAGCAACCACGGGCAAGCGTCCCAGCCAGCGAGGGACAGCCAGGCCAGAGGCCAACCCCACCTACAACAGCCACAGTCAGGACTAGTCAGCCAGGCCAGGGACCAGCCCCGCCCACCAGCGTGTCCGTGACTGTCGAGGCTGAACCTCACGGCCCGTTGGCCTGGCGCCAAATCCTTCCCATGAGCACACCCCAGAAACTGCACCAAACCAAAACAGAGGAGTGCACACAACCCACGTGAGGGAAGCCGCTGGGCACCTGGCTCTGGTGACCAGGGGAGACTGTGCCACTGGACCCCACAGGACGCCTCGCACACAAGGCTGCTCTTTCAAGACTGGAAGAGGTAAGTGACCTACATAATATATAGAACCAAATGGAGCCAGGCAAAATGAGGAGATATAGGCACATGTTCCAAATGAAAGTTCATGACAAAACCTCAGAAAAGCAACTAAGCAAAACAGAGATAAGCAACCTACCAGGTAAAGAGTTCAAAGTCACGATTATAAAGGTGTTCCCAAATTCTCCAAAGAAAAATAAATGAACACAGCGAGAACTTCAACACAAAGATAGAAAATATAAAAAAGGATCAAATGAGACTCAAGAATACAATAACTGAAATGAAAATTACACTAAAGGAAAACAAGAGCAGATTGGATGATGCAAAAACAATATTCAGCAAACTGGGAGACATAGTAGTGAAAATCACCTAATTGGAGCAGCAAACAAAGAACGTTTTAAAGTGGGGTTAGTTTAAAGGACCTCTGGGATATCAAGAGTACTAACATTCACATTATAGGGACCCCAGAAGGAGGAGAGAAAGGGACAGAAAACCTATTTGAAGAAATAAAAGCTGAAAAGTTCTCTAACCTGGTGAAGGAGGTATACCAGTTCAGGAAACACATAAATTCCCAAACAAAGTGAACCCAAAAAGACCCACATGACAACGCTCTATCATTAAAGTGTCAAAAGTGAAACATATACCAAGTGCCCATCTGTGATACATTTACACAATTGAATACTATTTGGCCTTATAAAAGAAGGAAACCTCACCCTTTGGAACAACAGGGATGGACCTAAAGACAATTATGCTGAGTGAAATAAGCCAGTCAGAGAAAGACAAATACCATATGGTTTCATTTATATGTGGAATCTAATGAACAAAATAAACTGACGAACAAAATATCAGAGATTCAGAGAACAGACTGACAGATGTCAGAGGGAAGGTGGGTTGCAGGGTTGAGTGAAAAAGGAGAAGGAATGAAGGAAAAAACCCACAGACACAGACAACAGTATGGTGATGACCAGAGGGGAAGGGGGTGCAGAGAGACAGGAGAGGGTAAAGGGGGGAAGAAATGGTGATGGATGGAGATTTAAGTTGGGGTGGTGAACATACAACATAATACATGCATTATATTGTATGTATTATAAAATTGTGCACCTGGAATCTATATAATTTTACCAACCCATGTCATTCTAATAAATTCAATTTAAAAAAGAAAAGAAAAAATTAGAGATATAAAGAGAATTTTAAAAGCAGCAAGAGCAAAACAACCGGTTACATACAAAGGAACTCCCATAAGATTGGTAACTGACTTTTTAGCAGAGACTTTTCATGCCGGAGAGGATAGATAGCACAATATATTCAAAGCGATGAAAGGCGGCGGTGGCCCTACATCCAAGACATCTGCGGAGGCCGTCACTCAGAACTGACTGAAAGAGTTCAGCACCACGAAGCTGGCATTACGAGAAATGTTAAAGAGATTTACTTAAGCAGAAAATAAAAGGTAGCCCTGACTGGTGTGGCTCAGTGGATGGAGCGCCAGCCTGTGAACTGAAAGGTCATCAGTTTGACTCCTGGTCACGGCACATGCCTGGGTTGTGAGCTGTGGGAGGCAACTGGTTAACGTTTCTCTCCCTCTTTTTCTCCCTCCCTTCCCCTCTCACTAAAAATAAATAAATAAAATCTTTTTTTTTAAAGGTCAAAACTATAAATGAAAAAATCCATGTAGGAGAATGTCTCACTGGTAAAGGCCAACATACATTAAAGTTAGTAGATTAATCACTTATAAAGCTTGTGTGTAAAGTAAAAGACAAAAGTAGTAAAAATCACCTATATCTACAATAATTAGTGAAAAAATCTACACACAAAAAGATGCAAAATATAACATCAAAACCATAAAACATGGGGGAGGACTAAGAATGTAGTGTTTTCAGAATGTGGTCAGACACTAGAGACAATCAACTTAAAATAAACTGCTATATACATAGACTGCTATATATGAATCTCATGGTAACCAAAATCCAAAACCTATAGCAGATATATAAAAATGAAGAGAATAGAATTCCAACATAATACCGAAAAAGTCAACAAATCACAAGGTTAAGAAAGCAAGAGAAGAAAGTAAAATAGAACTATAAAAACAACCAGAAAACCATTAACAAAATGGTAATAAATACATACTTATCAATAATTACTTTGAATGTAAATGGATTAAATAATTACATCAAAAGACATAGAATGAATGGATTTTTTTAAAAAAAGAACTATACATATGCTTCTTATAAGAGCCTCACTTCAGATCTAAAGACACAGAGAGACTGAAAATGAAGGGATAGAAAAAGATATTCCATGAAAATACAAATGAAAGAAAAGCTGAGGTAGTAATACTTATATCTTACAAAATAGACTTTAAAACTAAGACTGTACAAGAGATAATCAAAGGTATTCCATAATGATAAAGGAATCAATTCAGCAAGTGAATATAACACTTGTAAATATCTATGCAACTAACACAGGAGCATATAAGTACATAAAGCAAATATTAGTAGAGATAAAAAAAAAAAGACTGATAGTATAACAGTAAGAGTAGTGGAGTTTAACAACCCATTTACACTAATGGATACATCATCCAAGCAGCAAACTATCAAGGAAACACGGGCCTTAAAGGACACGTTAGATCAGGTGGAATTAATAGATATATGAGGGGGAACCAAAAAAACCAGAATTATCTTCTGGAAGGCAGGTCCCTTGTAGTACAAGCTTCCCCCACTAGGTGAGTGTTCTAGGAACCCATTCAGATCAGTGTACCAGCTGGTGTTGTTGTGAGAGGCTGCCTTAGGCTTCGGTAAATTCTTTATGAAGACTCAATACATTTCCCCATTTTACGATGGGCGATTTAGAAGCACACCTGCCCAGACACATGGAATGTGCGGCAGTTTTTGACCAAAAATGCATGACCACCATGCCCCACCCTCCCTATTCACCCGATCTTGCCCCAAGCGACTTTTTTGTTTCCCCCTATGAAAAACGTCCTCAAAGGGGAATATTTTGCTGATGTGGAAGAGGTGAAACAAAAACTGGCAGAAGCACTAAAAGGGATCCAAATCGACAAGTTCAAAAACTGTTTTGAACAGTGAAAAAATCATCTTGATAGGTGTCTTATGTCAAATAGAGAGTATTTTGAAGGTGACTGAAGTTTAAACATGTGAGAATTAACACACACTTTTTGATAAATAAATTCTGGGGTTTTTTGGGGTCCCCCCACATATACAGAACATCCCTTCCAAAAACAGCAGGATACACGTTCATTTCAAGTGTATGTGGAACAGTCGTCAGGATAGATTACATGTTATACCACAAAACAAGCCTGAATACATTTTAAAAGATTTGAATCACATCAAACATCTTTTTTGACCACAATGGAATGAGATTAGAGATCAAATACAAGAAAACTGGAATAAAACAAAAATATGTAGGGACTAAACAACACGCTACTTCCATTTTAGAAATCAAAGAGCAGTGAGATGCTGACGTCCGAAAAGTATCCAGAGCTATCAGCACCCAGCTGGAACTAACCAACAGTAAGAGACTGAGTTGAGGGCTCCTTGGATGCACTGAAGCTGATGTTGAAAACAGATGCCCCACAACACAGGCTTTGTTGCCCCTCCTGCTTACGTATTGTTTCTAAATATTAATCAGGTAATCTGGTGGTAACAGAGTCCGGCCTCAAATTCAGACATTCCTAGAAATTCCAGAGGGAAATGGAGGCTATTAAAGGCCCATAGTCATATTCCATTAAATTATAATTCTAGAAACTCTGAACAGCATATGTATATGATTCTCAACCAAGGTTAAGGAATAGCCCCTCTCCTCTAGACGCTCACGGTGAGGTAGGTCAGATGAGCCCAGAAGAACCTGCACACCACAGTAGGAAATGCACAATAAGAGATACAGTGCGAAGTACAGGACTGTTGTGGATGAGATGAGGTTTGCCTCCAGAGGACACAATACCTAAACAGAAATCTGATTAATGAACAAGAATTAACTAGGTGGACAAATAATAATAAAGGGAGGTACACAGTTGCCATAAGCACCAGTGTCTGTCACGTAGTAGGCATTCGAGAAACCCTAGGTAAAAGCAATGAATGGGATGGAGTGAGCTGTAAGGCTGCTGTAAAGACAAGGAGAAAGAGGATCGTAAGCCGAGATGGGAGGAGGCAGAAAGCAAGCAATCAGGTCTGGAAGAAAAAAGAACCAATGGAGTTCAAACAGAGGAAATGAGGCATGTACCTCAACATCAGGAAAAAGAAGACTTCTACATTATTCAAAAGTTAATATGTTTTCCTAATGTGCTTCCTATGAATAGTGTGAGAGATATTGGTTCAAGAAGCAGCCTCTTTTTCAAAAGGGAATACTGTGATTTATTTTTTCCAGTTGACCATACTGTTTTATGTCCTGGTGGTATCAGTGGAAATCAATAGGACCCTGGATCTGGAATATTCCAGGTTAGTCTGGGAGGAAAATGTATGACTATATTCATGAGCTATAGTTGCTGTTAGACTCTAAGCTCCATTAGAGGGGGAATTTGTGTCTACCATGTTCACTTCTATACACCTACCACCTGATACAGTGCCTGGCACATAGGAGGCAAGGTAAGTGGGCAGCTTCTAGAAAGTGCTAGAAGGAAGGGAACAAATTCTCCTCCAGAAGCTACAGAAGAAATGCAACCCTGCCAACCCCTTGATGTTAGCTCTAGAAGACTGATTTTAGACCTTTGTCCTCCAAAACTGTAAGAGAATAAATCTGTGTTGTTTTAAGCCACTATGTTTCAGGCAATTTGTTACAGTAGCAACAGGCCACTAATGTGAACAATTCCCTCATTCTTTATTCATGGTGAGATAGCCAGTAGATTGTCCTCAGATTAAAAACCCAGCAGCAGGAAGCAGGTGTAATAAGGGGGTTGCCAGATTCATAAGCTCCCAATTTAATTTTTGTAAGTTACTATACCCCTGAAACAAAAATTTCTACCCCACCTTCCACATATTGACAAGAATGACAGGTAAGGGTGAGGTGTCAGGTGGAATCGAAAGATGAATTTGACATCAGATATTCAGATCTCGAGAAAACAGTGGATAAAGAACAAATGTTCAGACACAAGTTTTATTTCTAAAAGCTTTTGAAGTCAGCTTCAAAACTGAAGGCAAGTAAAAAGTAATTTTAAAAGGACAATATTAAATATACATTGATAAATTATTTCAGCCTCCAGTAGGTTCAAAGGAAGCATGATCTGAGAATAATCAAAGTATCTAGGTTACTAAGTATAATGACTAAAGTATTGAACCTATATAAAATTTAAAATTATATGTGTGTGTGTGTGTGTATTCTGTCTGGAAAAAGTTCAGCCATTCTTAGTATAACAAGAACAGTTTGCATGACATTGATGTAACCTGGCAGCCAAGGAGAGTAGACTGGAATGCACATGTGTGAACAATGACGACTTCACTGTACTAGTCAGTGAGAGCAGTAGACGCCACTGAGTGAGCGTATGTACTGTGTGACTGTGACATTCAAAAGGACTGAGCCAGCACAGCCTGTAATGCTTGACCCTTAGCAGATACTCAAATATTTGCTACATAAATCAATAAATAAATGAGACTCATCACCAGATCTACAAATTTTTAGATGTGGGGCAGGGATCAGAGATGACCAATTTTAGGTATAAATCAGTAAACTAACACTATGCTATATTATACATATAAATATTAAATCCAGAACTCCCTGTTCTATTTTTCAGATATTCCTAAGAGGACTGACATTTGGAAGTTGATGCTGAGTAGATGCAATATGCCAACCCTTCCACTTTCCATATTTGAATCAAATTGCACTGCCATGTGTGATTTGAAGAAACCATTTCAGTCTGATTGAAGCCTGTTAAGCAATCAGCAGGATGCGTAGCATGGCATTTTTTTCAGGTTATACATCAGGCAGAAGAATGTAGTGATACTTCAAAAAGAATTCTAAACAGCTGATCTGAGTCCAATAATGTCTAAGAGACTAAATATCCTAGGCCATGTTGTCAGCTGTTTTATATATGAAAAAGTATTCCTTCCCTTAAAAATGAGATGTAAATTGGCCGGGAATAAGATATTTTTAAAAGTCAATAATGTAAAGGGATGCATGAAAACAGATACTGAGGCACTAAGGATGTATCCTACAACACAAAAACGACACACCTGCTACGACGGTACAGCAGGACACCCTCAAATGCTAGCAGGGCTCACATATGAGGCCTGCAGGGTTGTGGAAAGTAGGTTACGCATCCCAGAAAAGACCAAAAACATGCACTGCACCCAAACTGCACCTTCCTGTGCTCACTTTACTCACTGAGCTTATGATAGGCACCGCCATTCACAAAAGGCAGAAGAGCAGGTTTGCAGGAAGAGAAAAACAGTGAGTTTCGTTTGGAGCATATCAAATGTAGGTGCCTGTGCAACACCTATGTGCATAGAGCTTGTGCAACAATTCCAGACTTGATTCTCTCAGCCTTTGGAGCTAAACTGCCTCAGCTGTGATCACTTTCGTCCACTGATCAGTGTGCGCTATGCATACATGGTGACTGTGATGTGTGCCTTGACTGTATGTGTCCGAGAAGCACAGGTCCAGTGGGCAAACAGATACATGAGTTTAAAACTCATGAGATGAAGTCCAGACCAGAGATTTCTGTGTGTGCTGTCAGCATAGAGGTCCTAGTCAAAAAACACAATAGAGGGACTTGCATTCCTGGCCACGTTGAAATACCTGGTCTCAGACTTGCCCTCGAGTTGTGACATTTAGAACACTGGACAAAATCTATGGAAGAGTTGTTTGTAGGCACTGAACAATGGACAGTACAGGACTATGACCGAAGAGGGGGAAACAAGGTAAGTCCTACCATGACCACAGCTTGCTACCTGAAAACACTTTCTAGATGGTGAGAACTCAAGCTCAGCATGGAGGTCTTCCTCAGATGAAGAGAAAAAGACCAAAGTTCAGAGAGACTAAGGCAGCTAGAATTTGCAGAGCAGAGCACCGGAAAAAAAAAAAAAGAGAGAGAACTATAAATAAAAGAACTAAAAATAAAATAAGCAAACAAAAACAATACCAAAAAAAGGTACATTGAGGCCCCCTTAAGTCTACTGTTGAACACTAAGCCATGAGCGACTAGGATGATAATCCATGAGGTCAGGTAAAGAAATACAAGGAAGCATTAAGCTGAACAATTCCCAGAACTCATACAGACCTGGGAGATGTTTAAGTTCCAACCAGTGAGACTGAAGAAACAAAAGAAGTGAGACCTTCGTACTAGGACTAAAGTAGCCAGTAAAGGATACTTTACGTCTGTCCTAACAAGCTTTTTAAAAAGCCTCAAATGGATCAAGCTGATCCACAAATAACTGCCTGCAAAAGAAAATTCAACACTCTTACAGTCACATTTCCTAAGACATAAACAACTCCAAATAAGCATTATGAAATTAAAATCATTACCAAATTCAACGCTCTTCTTGTAAAAGAACATAACAAAATTGAGATTCGGTAAGTCACCATGCCCAGCATGTAAATAAAAATTACTAGGCATATTAAAAACAGAAAACATGTGACCCATAACTAGGATAAAAATCAACCATTACAGAAAACACGTAAAAAGAAGCAAAGCAGGGAAAGAGAGAGTTCTGGAAAATACACACACAAGATTTATAGGATAAGAACAAAAAGGACCTGACAAGAGACACTTGAATAATACGAGACATTACAAGGACCAGAAGACAGTTGAGTTGTAGAAGTCATGTTGGGAGAAAGCTTCAAAAAGAAGGTACTGGTCAACAGAAGTTCAAGGAAAATAAGAGAATGGGAGTGTCCATTGGATTTCACAAGATTCTACCTCCTAAGCCTGGTCAGAGTAGTTCTAATAGAGAGGTTAGGGAAAAAGCCAGACTGCAAAGGATTTAAGGAGTAAATAAGATATAAGGAAGGGGAAATGCTAGTCATCTCTTCCAAGGCAAAATTGTCTCTGACTCAGGGTAAGCAGACATGTGTATATTTTATCTTTGAAAAAATATATATTTTTAAAATTCTACAACCTTCTTTAGCAATGCCTCCTTCCTCTTACAGTCACATTTTCTAATACACAAACAACTCCAAATAAAATTATGAAATTGAAATCGTTACCAAAAAAGACATTCAGCAGCTTCTGAACCTGAATATTGCTGCCCACGGTACGGTACAATCCCTGGGTCTTGATCCCTAGGAAAAGAAAATCAGGTCAAGTTTGTTTATGTAGCTCAAGCTTTCATCTGCCTCAGAGCAGAGAAAGTTGGTCCCCCCACACTGGAGTCAGCTGAGACAGGAAAGGTTCTCGCTCTGCAATCCAAACTCCCCAGCCCTCTCCTGCTCTAGGGGAGCAGTCCTGAAGCATCTCTCCAAATTATTCTCTTCACGCTTTCATTTGGATTATACCAAGCCCTCATTAATCCGAACAGAAGTGAACACACCCTGTAATAAATAGGAGAATATGCCTGGGTGGGTAGCAGGCAGTGAACGGGGCTGCCATCTTGGAAAGGAGCTACGATATCAGTGAAAACACAGTCGTATCGACCATCATGATATCCCTGAGTGGTGATATAAATGAAGAGAGGGCTGGAAGATGGCACATGTCAAACAAAAGGCCATGTTTGTGCATAGAGAAGACTGGAGCAACATTTCAAAGGAAAAGAGATTGCTGATACAGGACACTGGCCCATATTGGACATGCTGTTGGAGAGAAACTAGAGTATCAACCTGGAAAAATGCTTACTCTGCATTTGTCTGAGTTTAGCTCTGCCCCGTGCAATTTTAAACCCATGTGTATTGTGGCAAAAACTACATTTTTATTTATTTGGGACTACCATCATAATGCTACTTGAGGAGTGCCACGGAGTCTTTGAGAATACTTTAGAAGCCATTTGAAGCTCTTTTTCTTTCAAAGGAGGAAGCCACAAATTATCCAAACATGCTTAGGTACCACTGGCTTGGAATTCACTAAAATTATACAAACAGTGTCTAGTGGTCAAGGTTTATAAATAGCGTCTATTCTCAAATGGCTCCTGACCAACAGATGACATCATTGGTACTTTCGAGAAATCGCCCCAGGATAATGCAGAGTGGCTGGATTCAAACATGGCCAAGGCCATGGTTCATCATCTCACCTGTGGTCTCAATGACATTGATGCACTTTCTAACGAACTTGAAGCCCACTTCATTCAGCTCCACTGTTTCAAGCAAAGGAGAGCAGAGTTAGAGCCTGCTGTGACAAGCTTCACCTACCAAGCATCCAATCATTGTGCCAAGAGACTGCAGTGAGAGAACGAGGGGTTTGCTTGGTCATCTCCAATCACCCTTAAATGAAAAGGTCCTTTGACTGGGGGGGGGGGAGTTTTACTCTAAAGAACGTAAAATGCTTTTAGTTGGCCCTTTGTATTGTATCTACTCTAGGCACGAGCAACATCAAATGTGAAATGTTAGGCTGGAAATGCACGTAATTTCTATCATGTGTCTAGAACAAGGAGGATATAGTGTGTCTCTTTGTATTAGTACAGCTACTCTCGCCATAAGCTAAGACAAAGAGACTTCCTTAGTTCAATCAGTACAGTCCCCAATGCGGTATCCATAAACACACTGTATCCATATCACATATCCTCAATGACAGCATTTACTATGATTAAGACAACTGGCAGTTTCTAATGTCAGTAGATCAGAAATTTGACTCACTTTCTTCCTGTTTCGTTATGGGGCTGTGGTAGATCTACAAAAGAAGAGAAACAGATAATATTAAATCAGAACCATTAATGATTCAGGTGGGCGGGGCAGTGGAGAAGGGCAATGGGGGGGAAACTGGGACAACTGTAATAGAATAACAATAAAAAAGAAAGAAAAAAAAAGTAACAACTCAAAGGCTTTAACAAGAAGGAAAAGTGGGCTAGACAGAATCATCTTTGACCAGGTCCGGAAGGAACAGTTGAAATAACGACCCCTGAAGGTTACACTGGATTTCACACTGCTCACTGAGGCTGAAGTTACAGCCCTCTTAGACATTTGCTTAGGGAACACTCAGAGAGTTTTTCCCATAGAGCAAGAGAGCATGAGAGAGAAAGTGGATTTCTCATGCATACGTGGGTAATGGGCACTGATGGTAAAATGTATGTGATCCAAACCAACCTCCCACACCCCAAAGGCTAGTGAATAGGTGGTCTTCTGTGGAATGGCAAGTGCCCGTGTGAAAGAGATCTATGCACTGACCAAGACTTCTCTGCGTCATCTTGAAGTCTACACGGTGATAGCTATGGACAAACCAAATTGGAAACCCTCGACTCTTCAAGTCTAGTGCCGGTTCTGCCTCTCCCTCATTATGAAATCTAGGGCGAGTTATTTTCATTCTCTAGGCTTCAAAAATTCCAATCTCTAAGATGATCAAGGCTGGAGTAGATGTTCCTTCAAGTCACGATCTTCTTTGACACTATAAAAGCAGAGGCGCGCATAACGTGTATAAGGTTAATAGACTGGGTGATAAGCAAAGCAGCAATGAGAGGCCACCAGAAACAAGCCCAGTATAGGCCATCTGTTCGAGTCTGCTTGAACAAGGTCTCCTTTTTAAGGAAACCTGTCTGCATACGCGTGTAAACCCATGTATATTTCAGTGAGAGCAGTTTCTGCGCTGGCCAGCCCCTGCTGCCACTATGATAAATAAGATATCTGCAAGAAGTCTGTTATTATCAAGCTGGTAAGGATCCACATTCAGTGGGCCCATGTTCTGACATCTGTCTCCACAAAAAGCCATCTGCATCCTTCAATCTTTAAAACCTAAAGGGAGAGTAAGTTCAGGAGGGGGATTCAAGAGTAAAATGCCTTGCTGAGCCTCCTGGCAACCTCCTAGAGAGATATCAAAGACACATGACAGTTAAGCTGCAGATCTCTGGGAGGGGAGGGAGGAGGGACAGATCCGGACCACTTTCTGCATGGCAGTCCTCTTTGGAATACATGGCACCCAGGACACACACAAAGAAAACCCTGGAATATATTTCCCCTCCAAGCAAGCTTTGACCTTGAAGAAAGCAAAGAGATTGATTAGACTGTGTCCAAATACTGTTGAATCTCAGCAGCTTCGCACCCATGCATCAGACTAGTTAGAAGCACCTGAAACCAATATATCACATTATGATTGACAGGCTGGCTTTCATCGGATTTGTGAAGCAACCCTGTGAGGTAGGTAGGACAGACATTAAAGCCGTATTACTGAAGAGAAGGAAACTGAGTCTCCGAGAGATGAAACAACTCACTCAAGGTCACACAACCACCGGATGGCAGAACCAGGATCCAAATCTAGTCCTCTGGGATTCCAACACTATGAAATAATATGGTATTATTTCATATGCCACTAGAAGAAACCTACTGAGACACTGAAGAGAGGAAATGCCTTTCAATGGTTTCTGACTGTTCATATCGGACTTGACAGAATAATCACAAACACCTTTAAGATATTGTCTATCCTCCTGTGCAACAGTCTTCTACATAAAGTGGGACATCTTCAGATGCGGGATAGCAAGGCCATCTCCACTACTTAAAGACAATAAGCTGACTTAGAGGTGTAAGAAGGGGCAGCAAAACAATTTTGCATAAAATCTTAATAAATGCGTGTTCACAGCCATGCCAATTATTTTCAATCCTTCTGTATGAACACATATTAATTGCATAAACTGAGAAGAGGCTTCATTGTCTTTAAGACGATCTCGTAGGCACAGCTGCAGAATCTAAAACTAGAGCAAGAGGCTACAGGCCCTGGATCCTGTGAGGCTGGTCCTAGAGAAGTGCCCCACCCTCTCTGAAACCCAAGTTGCCTTACTTGTTAAACAGGACATGGTGAATCAACAAAATTCTTTGTAGCTCTAAAAATTGTGAGTCAGATGCCGCTGTTACCCTTTAACTGTCCTAGACCCACTTGTACCACTAGAGGGCCCTCACACACTGGGCTACGCTACAGAGCATCCCCAGTGGGCGAGGTAACTTACAGGCTCTTTCCCGTCCATGGCCTCCATCCACAGCCTTCTGTTAGCTTCTGAAAGGGCTTGCAGCGTGATGGTTCCTGGCCTAAGGGGGGAAAACATGAGAAGCTGGCAGCACAAAACTCACCGGAGCGGGTGGAGTCTTTTGATCTAAGGTCCCTCACTGAGTAGGCACAGGTATACAGAACTCCAATTTTTCAAAATCTTTCGCTCAGAAAAACAACAGAACATTCAGAGAACAGTGACTTTGGGAGCCCCTCAGGGAGGTGGCATCTGGGTGGCCTCATGCTAGGGTTGGGCAAGAAAAAAGGAAGGCAGATGCCAAGATGCCTCGCCATAATGTACACTTAAATGGGCCGTGTGCTGCTGGAGCCAAACTGAGGCTCTCCGTGCCTCTGTCAGAAGCCACCCACTGGGTCTGGGCTCTAAGGGCTGAGCGGGCTCATCGCGGGCACATTCATCTCCAGGAAAACGGCTTTGCTACTTCCACCGCCTAGGATGCCCTGGAGCATGTCCAGGTGGGAAGAACTCAACAACAAGCTTGGGCCCAGGGATGAGGCCTTTTGCCTGACTTGAGCAATATCGTGACTAATATTAACAACTAAGAATTATTAAATGCTCGCTAGACACCCGGTTCTGTTCTAAGTCCTTTATAAGAATTAATTTATTTAATCTACCCAGGAAGCCTAGAAAACAGATACTATAGCTTTTAGAAATCCTATTATACAGAAGGGTAACTGAAGAATAAAGAAGTTAGCTGAGTTCACATACTGGGCAAGTAGAGTGGACAAGGGTTTGAATTTAGTCACTCTGGCCTGACAGCCATGTTCTTTCTTAACCATGACACTATAAGGGCCCTTTTGCATGGCAGAGGGACTCAACCCCAATTTTGTTCTATTTACTTGCAGGCTACCTATATCCAGAGATATCCCAACTTGGTATACTATGCATTGTCTTTTTAGACCTTCAGAAACCAAACCAGAAATGTGGGACTGACCACATTATTGCAACCATGAAGCCTCCTTGAACTCTCTGCCTCACTGGGCCATTATGAGAAGCCTGTTCTTCTTACTACTTCTATAACATGAGACCTCTCTCAGAGTTGTGAAATGACAAGAACAAATAAGAGACCTTTAAAGAGTCACTAGGCCTCCTTGGGCCTGTTTCATGTCCATAAGGGTGTTGGCACAGACGGGCTGGGAGGTCCTTTCCAGTTGTGCTATCACGGGATTCCTGTTCTACCTGCCCTTCCAGCTCTTAATTCATTAAAGTACTCTTCAAAACAGAAAGCTCCCCACTCACCTTTAAGCAAGAATCAACTGAAAACCGGGACTTGGCTTTGGACACTGGATTCTTTCAAGTTTACCTTTTTCTTAAAAACACACAACCTTTCGGATATATCTTACAGCGCTAGAAAGTCTAGAAATCTTTGTAAAGGCAGATACACAGCTGAATCCTGAAGCCAGAAGGAAGGCGAGTCAGCAAATGAGCAACAAGCAGAAAAGCAGAAACTGAGGACCAGATAAGAGATTAAAACCATTCTGGAACTCAGTTTCCCTATCTGGGAAATCAAAAAGCCAATGTGTGCCTTTGCTGGACTTTACAGGGAAGCGGGAAGAATAAATAAGTGACTATTCACAAAGCATTTGGAGATCCTTAAGTGCTACAGAAAGTCAAATTCAAAGAACAATATTTTTAAGAACGTGATGCAAAGTAGAAAGACTACCGACTTCTAGTCCAGGGTCTGTTATTAGGACTTGAGACAAATCCATTGCCCTCCCTGAGGTCTCGGTCACCCGTGTGGAACGAAAAGGCATACACAGCACATCTGCCGTAGATTTCAAGTGTGAGCTTAGAGAGTAGAATACCTGGATTCACATCCTGGCTCTGCCACTTTCTAGCTGTGTAGTCTGAGACGCTTAACTTCCGTCTGTCTCCTTGTCTTCCTTTCTAAAACTGGGACAATAGTACCTCCTACCTCAGGAGACTAAAGGAAATGATCACTTCATGGGCTAACGGTAGTGCTTGGCACACAGGAAGTATTCAGCAAATGTCAGCAGTTGTGTTGTTGTTGCTGCTGCTGCTATTATTATTATTATTATTATTATTATTATTATTGCCATTCAAACTGATAGCCTATGAGCATGTGTCTTCAAATACTGGTAGGAACACTAATATAAAGTCATCCTCTATTCCTGAAATAGAAAAAAAAAGACTCAAATGAGTTCCGGTGCCT